>NC_058131.1:392502044-392556235 GCF_016433145.1 Gracilinanus agilis | reverse complement strand
AAGAAAGAAAGAAAGAAAGAAAGAAAGAAAGAAAGAAAGAAAGAAAGAAAGAAAGAAAGAAAGAAAGAAAGAAAGAAAGAAAGAAAGAAAGAAAGAAAGAAAGAAAGAAAGAAAGAAAGAAAGAAAGAAAGAAAGAAAGAAAGAAAGAAAGAAAGAAAGAAAGAAAGAAAGAAAGAAAGAAAGAAAGAAAGAAAGAAAGAAAGAAAGAAAGAAAGAAAGAAAGAAAGAAAGAAAGAAAGAAAGAAAGAAAGAAAGAAAGAAAGAAAGAAAGAAAGAAAGAAAGAAAGAAAGAAAGAAAGAAAGAAAGAAAGAAAGAAAGAAAGAAAGAAAGAAAGAAAGAAAGAAAGAAAGAAAGAAAGAAAGAAAGAAAGAAAGAAAGAAAGAAAGAAAGAAAGAAAGAAAGAAAGAAAGAAAGAAAGAAAGAAAGAAAGAAAGAAAGAAAGAAAGAAAGAAAGAAAGAAAGAAAGGGAATAATTTATTAAGCATTTTCTCTGTGTCAGGCCCTGTGCTAAGTGCTTTACAAACATTACCTCATTTGATCCTCATAGCAACCCTGGGAAATAGGTGCTATTATTTTTCCTATTTCACAGTTGAAGAAACTGAGACAGATAGAGGTTAAGAGAATTGCACAGGGTCAAACAGCTAGTGTCCAAAGCAGAACTGAAGCTCAGGTCTTCCTGACTCTAGGCCCACTGCTCTGTTCTTCTTGTTATCTACCTGGCAATTAATCATATTGCATTACTAACCTTGTGTTGCCAGTTTAAGGTTTCATATGCCTTCTTTTTCCACCTAGATCATAAGATGCTCCAGAGCAGTGATTGTGACTTTTACATCTTTTCTAACCAATTTTTATGATGGATGTCTAGGCACACAGATGGTACTTAATTTCAAGTTACTGATTGGCTGATTGATTGGTGGTCATTGTTTGTGAGATTTCTCAGGGCAAGGGAAGGAGGACAGTAATCCACACTCCCTCCCCCCCAACAATCTGTAGATTATAGAATCATAGGAGTTAGAGCTAGTAGGAACCTTCTAAGGTATTTAGTTTTACTCTCTCATTTTGCAGATGAGGTAACTGGGAGAGGCTAAACAACTTAGCAGATGGGGCTGCTAGGTGGCTCAGTAGATTGAGAGTCAGACCCAGAGACAAGAGGTCCTGGGTTCAAATCTGACCTCATACTTCCTAGCTGTGTGACCCTGGGAAAGCCAATTGACCCCAGCTGCCCAGTCCTTATCACTTTTCTGCCTTAGAACAGATACTTAGTAACAATTCTGAGACAGAAGATAAGGGTTTAAAAAAATTTAGCTTGAGAAAGGCTCAAGGTCACATATGTAGGAAATGTCAGAGACAAGATTTGAATCCAGATCCTTTGACTATAGAGCTAGTTCTCTTTTCACTACTAGTTTTCTCTTCATAGGTTACTTGTTAAATGTCCAAGGGCCATCTAGGAAGCCCCCCCTCAACACTGAAGGCCCTCAGGTTTAAAGTTTTAAAGGCATGTGGTCTTATTGTCCAGCTGATCTCTGTTGGGCTTGCCACCTCCAAAGCACTACATGACAATTCAGAGACAAAAAGGGAAGGCTAGGATTAGTGTATAAAGTAATGACATCTAGCTGAGCTTTCTTGGTCATCTGGGTATGTGAAAGAGGATGTTGAAGATGAATTCAGTGACAAATCAAAAGATTATGGAATCACAGGCTCACAGACTAGAGCTGGTCAAGATTTCAGACCTATTTAGTCTAACTTCATCATTTTACAGATGAAGAAACTGAGGCCTAACATGCCCAAGGTCCCACAGCATTAATATGCCACATTAGAAATGGGATTTGAACTCAGGATCTCTGACTCCAAAGCTAGTGCTCTTTCCACTGGGAACTACACAAAATAGCAAAGACTAGAATATGGAGAGTCCAATGAGATAACCAGGAGTAATGTGGAATAATGGAAAGAGTATTTAGCCTAGAATTAGGGAATATGTAAACTGACTCTGTTCTTGCTAGTTGTGTGAGTTAGGCAAATCATTTAACTTTTGTTGTTGTTCAGTCATTTTTCAGTCACGTCTGACTCTTCAAGATCCCATTACAGGTTTTCTTTGCAAAGTTATTGTTGTGGCTTGCCATTCCCTTCTCTAGCTCATCTGCCAGACGAGGAAACTGAGACAAATGGGGTTAAGGGTCTTATCCAGGGTCACATAGTTATTAAGTTTCTGAGACCAAATTTGAACTCATGAAGATTATCCCCTCAGAACATAATTATCAAAGAATATGAAGAAGTCGTTTTTGAAGGAATAAATCCAAGCTACCAACAATCATATAAAAATGTTCAAAGTAATTTATAATTAGGGAAAAACAAATGAAAACAACTTTGAGGATCCACTTTACTTATCAGAAAAAAAGAAGAAAATGACAAATGCTGGAGGAGCTGTGGGAAAACTGGTACACAAGTGAACTGGGGGTAGAACTGTAAATTTGTTCTGCCATTCTGGAGAGTAATGTGAACCATGCTTAGAAAATCACTAAACTGTCCATATCCTTTGACCAAGCTATGCCACTACTAAGTCTATAACTCAAAGAACATACAAAAAAAAGAAGAAAGACGTTTCTGTGTAATATTATAGCACTTCTTTTCATGGTAGCCCCAAATAGGGGTATGGAAGAAGAAGGAACTAAATTGTAAATAAAAATCCATGCAGGTCCACGTAGAAAACCACATATTAATTTTGTGTGTGTTCTATTGTATTTTTATTTATTTTTGTTAAGTATTTTCCAATTTCAATAGGAGTGTTCTCCTATTGGGGAATGGCTAAACCATTTTGTGGCATATAAATAGAGTGGAATGAAATATTTTGATGCCATAATAAATGATAAAACAGGCAATTGCATAACAAATTGAGAAGGGAAACTTTTACAAACTGATGGAAAAAGGAGAGAGCAGAACTAAGAGAACAACTTATATAATGATAACATAATAGAGAAGTCCAACTTTGAAAGACTTCAGAACTCTGATCCAAGCAATTTTTAAATCATAAGTCCAAAAAAAAAAAGATGAATCAGCCCACTCACCTCTTGGCAGAAATGATGAACTTAAAAAGCAAAAGAGAGAGACATTTTCTGGTGTGGTAAATGTGGGGATTTGTTTTCCTAGAATATATAGATACTTACTGAGGAATTTTTTAAAATTTAATTTGTTAATCTTTAGGAGCCTCTATTAGGTCATCTAAAAAATCGGTGTAATGCTTATCACCTAAAATGCTCTGAGGATCAGTGAGATCTTGATGCAGGGCAGCAGTATCAAAAATGGCCAAAACATAGACATGTCAAACACGTCTATGCTGGGACCTCCCTGAAGACTTAAAACACTCTAGAACTAGATGAAAATATAGCTGGAAAATACTTAACAAAATAAATAAAAATACAATAGAATAAAGACAAGGCTAATATGTGGTCTTCTACATGGGCCCCCACATGGATTTTTATTTACAATTTAGTTCCTTCCCCTTTCGCACCTCATTTCTTTTTTTTTTTCTCATTTCTATCGAATCTAATATCACTGGTGAAGGGAACTATTCTATCAGCAAAGAAATTTATTTGACCAATGCAAATCCTCTAGGGTTTAGCAATCTATAATCTCAATGTTGCCCAAGGCACAGAGCAATTAAGTGACTTGCCCAAAGTCTTCAAGCCAGTGTGTGTAGGAGTCAGGACTTGAATCTCAGGACTCAGGAGTCTGGAGTATAGTATATAGCACAGCTCTTTAGCTACTATTAGCACACCACCTCTCTTCTTTATAATTATAATTCATGAAGAGAAACTCCATTGCTCTGGATCAAGTATATATATTTCTTAAACACTTACCTTCCATCTTGGAGTCAATGCTGTGTATTGGCTCCAAGGCAGAAGAGTGGTAAGGGTAGGCAATGGGGGTCAAGTGACTTGCCCAGGGTCACACATCTGGGAAGTGTCTGAGGTCAGATTTGAACTTAGGACCTCCCATCTCTAGACCTGGCTCTCAATCCACTGAGCTACCCAGCTGCCCCCTGGATCAAGTATAATTTTAAGCACTATTCTGGATTAATCCAATGAACTAACATTTCAGCTCACTCATATTTGGAATTCTATAATATTCTATAATGATATAACTAATAACTTGGAATTCTAGGACCAGGAAGACTTCCTACTTACATGCTAAAGCTATATACTTGTTGGTCTTTCGGACTGAGTGGACAGAATGGAAGCAACTTGAGAGTAGAAACAGCTTTTTTTTTCCTTTGTAACCCCAGTGCCCTCTAATGTGTCTGGCCCATGGTTGGCACTTGATAAAAGTCTGTAGATGAATTGATTAATAGAGTATGTATATGAAAGCCCTATATAAACGTCTGCTCTGTGTGTTTCTTTCAGCACCCAGCCCACAATACGTACATTCTTGGAAGCCAGGAATTCCATGCCATTGGCCACCTGGTAACTGAAGCCCACAAGGTCCATGTAGCTGAGGATAGGGGACTCATTGATCAGGGTTGTCCTGCAGGATCTCTCAGGAACTGGATGTAAAGGAAGTGAGAGGGATATATGATGTGCACAATGGTTTTCTCAAATCTCTTCAAGCATTTGGATCAGTGGAGCTGACTTCATCTCCCCCTAGTGTCTCTCCAAGGAAAAGGGATTTAGAGACAAAGAATCCTGGAGTTAGAAGGGACTGTGAAGGGATGGAGAATCCATTTTCCTGACTCAAAGCAGGACTATATTTCAATTCTCTGGGCCACTGGAACTGACCTTTCAAAGTTCTTCCCCCAAAAGAGAGTCTGCCTCCTCTTTGGGTACCCATCCTACAGTCCACCTCCTCAAATATCAGAATTTTCTTCTTTATGGCTGTTCTTCTTGATGGCCTCTTGCCCTAGCCTGAGCTGACTCCCTCTTTCCCAGTAACCCCAATGCCATCCTCACTTTGTCCTCTAGCTTTCTTTTGCCCTCATCTTGGCACTAGTTCTTCACCCAAAGAAGCTAGAGGATCCCTCCTTCCCCCCATTTCCCCAGTCCCAGTAGGCTACAGGCTGCTGCCCCTTTACCTACCGGAGGGTGCGTAGCTGTCATAGGGCGAGTTATAGTTGGAGGATTCAATATCCACATACATGATCTCTCCCTTCATGCCCAGCATTGGTACATAATCCACACAGTCATCCTTCCTCATGTCCATGTAGCCTCCATCGCTCTCCCCTGATAGTGATGTTTGTCTGGGGGCCAGCAGACACATAGACCAATGATTCCAACGAATGGAAATTAGAATTAGACCGTATGATCATTGAGGACTGCTTGCTCTCACATTCTCCATTCTATGATTTAACATTCCTTCCAGCCTTGGTATTTTAGGTTCTAAACTCTCAAATTTTTTGTTCTAAGATCTCTTTCAGCCCTGGTGTTCTGTGTTCAAATGCTCTGGCATTCTATGTTCTGTATTCTCAGTTTAGTTCTGATATTCTAAGTTCTCTCCCATTTCTAACATTCTGCCTTCTATTGACCTTATCCATGTAATAATCTATTTTGTCCACAGCTAAGCACCAGTGCCCATCCCATTGAAACCCTTCCTGAATATATACTGCATTGTAATGAACTGATTGGGGGACACCGGGGTCATACTAGAATTTGAGACAAGAAGAGCATCCCAGGAGCAGTGATATTAAAGACCACATTCTTGTGTTTCTATTCTTCCATTTCCCTACCCACGAGGGTCTAAGCAGGGTTTAGGAGTAGATGGGTGAGAAGTGCAGAGAGAAGGGAGAAGTTGACTTGGGTTCTCACTACATTCCCTTTGGGCAAAGGTACTAAAAGTGACCTCCTAACCTGGAAGCAGTATCTATAGGGGGTTAAGAGGAAAAAGAGGTACAAATAGGGATAACATTTCCTAACAAACTAACAGCATTTTGGAATCTTGGGATTTGGAGGAACATTAGAGGGTACCTGGTCTAATCCACTTTACTGGGTAGAAATCAATGGCATTTCCAGTTAGAGTTTACCAGCCCCTGCTTGTATACCTCCAGTGATGAAGAACTCACTATCACCCAAAGCAACTCTTACGTTTTGGAGAGCTCTAGTTATCATTAAATCTCAGAACTAAAAGGGATCTTAGAAATCATCTGGTCCAGTTTCTAATTCTAGATAAACTTCCTAATTGTTAGGAAATTTGATCTTCTACTAACCTGAAATCCCTTTCTCTATAATTTCCATTCATTGATTTTACTTCTAGTCACAGGAACCAGACAGAATAAGCCAAATCTCTCTTTCATGTGAGAACACTTCAGATCTCTAAGGGGGTCTTACGAGGCTTCTTCTTAAAGATAAACACCCCAGTCCCCTTATCATTAGGGCTCATGAATTTCAGACCTTTCACAATCCTGGTCCCCTCCCTCATATAATCATACTGCCCTAGGAAAGGTCTGACAAGGATGAGGATGGGTGAAAATTAACCATAATGGTTTCTATGGTTTGTACTCATTCAATTTAGAAAAAGACCTCTCCTGCCACCATCTCTGACCACACTCCATAAATATCTCAGCCATGTCCCAACCTCACCATATCCCACCCTGACCACCATGGACCACAACCCCACCTGGCCAAAACCCTAGCCACACCATACTTCCCACTCGAAGCCCAGGATGGGAAGGGCCTTGGGGAGCAGATTGGGGGCCAGAGAAAGGGAGAGGAAGATAAAAAGAAGGGGGGATGTTTGGGAGAGGGAAAGTAGTTTTGTCTTCCATTCACAGAGCAAGAGCAATAGGATCTGGGTTGAGAGAGAGGGTGTGGGGGAGGAGGGGTGTGAGGGAGGGATGGGGAGGGCAGAGGGGGAAGAAGTCAACCTCCCTTGAGGGTGGGGATGGGGATTATATGAGTCACCTGTGCAACTGATGTTCAGGATGGTCCAGGACATCTGAAGACTGGTAGGGCCCTCCTTTCTCAGGACAATGCTGCAGAAATGTGTGTTTGGTTCGATGCAGGTAGTCCACGAGGTCTCCATAACGACAGTATTCTGTGATGATGTAGATGGGACCTGGGGGAGTATGTGTGTGAATGTGTGTATAAGTGAAGAATTGCACAAGGGGTTGGGGGCACCCTACCATAAGTTTCCACTCCTTTTAGGTAAAATGTAGGGTCTCTTCCTCCAAAAAAAGCCATTCTCTATTACTCTACCCTTTCTCTAACCCACAAGCACCAGGTTCAGTCTGCTTCTCCTCCTTGTTGGGTCTGATCCCAAGGGCCAGGTCACTATTGCTCCATCTTGCTTTCCACTCCAGGTCATGACTCCAGATATACATTCCAAAGTTCCTAGGGCTGGCTCTGCTTCCCAGGAACAACTGCATAAGAATCGCGCGTGCGCGCGTGTGTGTGTGTGTGTGTGTGTGTGTGTGTGTGTACCTTAGGTAGATAGAATGGCCTTAAACAAGGTGTGTGTGAGGAAGCTAAGAGACCACATGGTATATTATATTGGGCACTAGAATGAAGCCAAGAGGGCTTGAGTTCAAATCCTATCCCACTTACAAGCTGTATATCCTTAGGCAAATGTCATTTTTGTGCCTGAGTTTTTTCATCTATAAAACAAGGGGTTGGAGGACTCAGTGGCCTTTAAAGTTGCATCTAGCTCTAATCTATGAGCCTCTTTTACTGATATAACTCAAGGAAGGAATTCTGGCCACGGGACAACCAAAGCCCATATGTTCTGGGAAAATCATTACAAGAGAAGGCAAAGAACAGGGTTCTAGGGCAGAGGACTGTTAGTATTGATGATTTCATGAATGGTATTACTTAGAGGTGCATTCAAGACTGGTAGGGAGCTTAGTGTGATCCTCTGGTTCTCTTGGTCTGCCAGAGAACTAGACCAAAGCACTCTGGGTTGTCTGGCCTGGGGCTGGAGGGTGTACACTTACCTCCTTTGGTGCATGCCCCCAGCAGGTTAACAATGTTTAGGTGGGGTCCAAGATGGCTCATGATCTTCAATTCGGACATAAGGGCCTGTTTCTCACTACTACGGGCAGTGGCTGAGACAAAAGGTTTGGGGTGAGGGAGGAGAAAAAACATAATAGCTAAGACCCAGGTATTAGGGCCCTCTCAGAGAACATCAGCTCGACCCAGGGCTATGCTGATAAAACAACCAGCTCTCCAGAAAAAAAAAATTAACAACACATTTTTAAGTAATATCTGCATTATTTGCATTTTCCCACTTTCTTTAGGCAAGACAGTCAGCAAAACAAGAAATAATTAAATGATCTGTGGCATTTGCAGATTTCCAGGGTAGAAAAGCTCACATTGAAAATTTAATGATCAGCTCCTCTCATTCCCAGAAAAATCTTCTTCCTGGCCCCAGGACTGGCATGTTTGGTAGCAATGGCAGCAGTTCCCCTAGAAAGGCCTAACTACATCAGACCTCTGGCCTCTCTCAGAGCCAATGAGGGGAATGCTTCCCCATACAAGAGATGGTACCCTAACCCTGCCTTCCCAGGACATAAGCAAGAAAGAGAGAAATAGGAGAGGTTGTCTAGAAAGGAGAAGAGTTAAATGCAAGAAGGTGTGTTGTTCAGTCACAACTCTTCATGAAACTTCATCATCCCATTTGGAGATTTCTTGGCAAAGATGCTGGAGTGATTTACTCTTTTCTTCTCCAGGTTATTTGACAGATGAGGAAACTGAGGCCAACAAGGTTAAGTGACTTGTCCAGGTCATATAGTTAGTAAGTGTCTGAGGCTGGATTCGAACTCTGGAAGAAGAGTCTTCCCGACTCCAGGCCCAGCATTCTATCCACTGTACCACCTAGCTGTTCAGTGGAAGAAGGTAAAGAAGAACAAGAGAACCAATAGATAAGAGGAATAAGGTGGGGATGTGGTTGAAAAGAGGAAGCCAAGGAGTCAGCTAGGTGGTTCCATTGATTGAGAGCCAGGCCTAGAGAAGAGGATCTTAGATTCAAATCTGGCCTCAGATACTTCCTATCGGTGTGACCCTGGACAAATCACTTAACCCCCATCACCTAGCCTTTACTGTTCTTCTGCCTTGGAACCGACACATGGTCAGGGTTTGAAAAGAAAAGAAAAGAGGAGGCCAATAAAAAGGAAAAGGAGAGAGGAAAGAGATTAAGAGAATGGAAGAAGGAGAAACTCACATTTCAACATCTTGACAGCAACCTTCATTGTGGCCTGGGAGTGACTCAGTCCATGTGCCGTGGCCTCTACTACTTGCCCAAAGGCCCCAGAGCCAAGTGTCCGGCCTGTAAGGGAGAAGAAGGGGGTATTGCCTTAATTCCAACCCAAGACTGAAGGATTATGCAGAGATTATCTGCACTTCTCACTCATACCCCACTCATTGAAACCCGTGGCTCTTCCACAGATTCCCTTGTTTCCCTTCCCACTCCAATCCTGGCAAAAGTAAGATTCAATCTTAGCACTTACTGGAAGAACCTGCCTTTGTCCATAGGATCATAGATTTAGAGCTGGTTTCAAGCCAAATAGTCTAACCCTGCTCACTTTTTAGATGAAGAAATTAAGACCCAACGAGATTAAGTGAATTGCCTAAAGGTCACACAGCTAGGTGAGCTGGCCACCAAATCCAGTGCCTTCCCCGTTGTATCCTGCTGCCACCTTTCTCACAGATCTCACTGACTCAGAAAAGACACTGGAAGTCATCGCCAAGAAAGCCACTGATTGCTGGATGTTTGTAAGCCAACAAGAATCCCTCTGAAGACCAGACCCTGAAGGCCAGAACAACCCCTGAGAAGTTCGCCTCTAGCTATCTCCCCGACTTTAGAAATAACCCATCCAACCTTGTTGTTGTTGTTCAGTGGTTTTCAGTCAAAGATCCCCAGATAACAATGTCTGACTTTTTGTGACCCCATTTGGGGTTTTCTTGGCAAAGATACTGGAGTGGTTTGCCATTTCCTTCTCTGACTCATTTTATAGATGAGGAAATTGAGGGAAACAGGGTAAAGTGACTTGCCCAGGACCACATAGCTAGTAAGTGTCTGAAGTTGGATTTGAACTCAAGAGAAGAAGTCATCTTAACTCCAGGTGTGGCACTCTATCCATTGAGTGGACAGAGTGTAGGACTTGGAGTCAGGAAGACCTAAATTGGATCACATCTCATAATCTTACTAGTTGTGTGACCCTAGGCAAGTCATTTCACTCTCTGTGTCTCAGTTTCTTCATCTATAAATTAGGAGGTTGAATTCAATGACCTTTCTAAAGTCCCTTTCAATTCTGATTTTTAATACCCAAGTCAGGCCATTCTAGTTTAATTCAATACTTGGAGGTATCTCTGTCCATAAGACATCAATCCATTTTAGACTGAAAGGAGGTTTTTGGTGGGAAGGAAAGTTCAATTTTGACCCGGATTCCATTAGGATATTCACATGTAACTTAACAAATAGACATCAGTACCAGTGACTTTGGGGTAAATAGTGTGGTCTTTGCTTCTGCAGATGAGGGTTCTTAAGTCCTTCAACTACCCTTTGTACTCTCTGACCTGCTGTGAGAAAGGAGTCAGTTCTGTCCAAAGATTGAAAGGCCATAAGTTGAACTCATCTCATTCAAAGCCAGCAGGGGGCATCCCAACATATGGCACACAGGGACCCTCCCCAGCCTAATCCTGGCTCCTTCCTTGGGGTAGGGAACATGGAAGGGAAGAAAGGAGGAGGAAGGAGCTGATGCGTGGATGGCAGAATGGGCTGCATTAAATTGGAAGGCTTTCCCTTCACATCTGATGATACGTCCCATCCCAAACCCAGTTTCTGTCCTTGTTGATTTATTTTTTTTAAGTTTTTATTTTGAATATTTCCCCCTAGTTACATATTTCATGTTCTTTCCCTCTCCCCCAAACCCCCTTATAACCTCCCCCCCCTTAGCTGATGCACAATTCCACCCAATTTCTGTCCTTTAAGGAAGTGCTTTAAGGAAATTCATAGGATTTTGAGTTAGAAAGATCCCGAAACATCATCTGACCTCAAACTAATTTTAACAAATGACTCAGACTCAGAAACGTTTAAAAGAGTTGCCTCGAATCACACAGATCTTTTAAGTACTGAGCCCAGGCTAATATTTGGGCTTCCTGACTCCATATTCTGCTCATCCCATTACTCACACTGGAAACAAGCAGGGAAAAACCTCCCTCTTCCAATCCACCACTTCCTAGCTTTCATCTTCTAAGGATCTCAGCTTTAAGCCTGGGGTCAGAAGCTCTGAGTTCATATCCCACTTTGGATACTGCCTAAAGTTGGGTATTAAATTTTAAATCATCCGTTTCTTTATTTGCAATCGGAGTCCCCTTCCTTGTCGAGATCTATCCCCTCACTTCATGCTTGTCATTATGTTTTGGGACCCTGTGAACCTGAAGCTTTTGTCAGTGGAATCCAAGTTCTGGCAGGTTCCACCAAGCTAGGGAGGTATCAAGAAAAGGCCCAGCTTAGCTAACTATGAAAAGATTTATCTCTAGAAGACTAGCCACTGGGTGATAGATTTTTTTCAGCCATGGTGGTACATCTTGAAGACTGTCTACTAAAGCACTTAGAGTTTGGGGGTGATGCTGCAAAGAAAAGGTCTTGTTAACAAACCTTAAAGTACTATAGATATATGAACCGCTACTATTATCATGTACCATATAAATAGCATTAATTATGGTTTTTAAAGATTATCCATTTGGTCCCCAATTTTGCTTATATTCTGAATTTCTTTAGTTGCTTTTTAAAAAAATATCTTCCATCTTAGAATCGATACTGTGTATTGATTCTAAGGCGGAATAACAGTAAGACTTAGGCAATGGAGGTTAAGTAATTTACCCAGGGTCATGCAGCTGGGAAGTGTCTGAGGGCAGATTTGAATGTAGGACCTCCCATCTCTAAACCTGAGATCTCAATCCACTGGCCACTTAGCAGCCCCATTTCTTTAGTTTGTGATGCTATTTCTTGATTTATATTTGCCAATAAACATTATAACATTTATTCACAATAGAACGGACATAGGATTTAAAAAAAAATTTTTTTTAAAACCCTCACCTTCCATCTTGGAATCAATGCTGTGGATTGGTTCCAAGGCAGAAGAGTAGTAAGGTCTAGGCAATGGGGGTTAAGTGACTTGCCCAGGGTTATACAGCTGGGAAGTGTCGGAGGTCAGATTTGAACCTAGAACCTCCCAGTCTCGAGGCTTAGCTCTCAATCCACTGAGCTACTCAGCTGCCCACTGGACATAGGTTTTTAAAGTTACTACCTTTCAGGAGTATTGTTCCTATTGGTTAGTTGTTGGATTTTTTTGTTTTTCTTTTTGGTTCAGATCTGTTTAGAATAGAATCTCTATCTGTCTGTCTACCTATCATCTATCTATATCTTTCTTTGTGATCTATCTATCTATATCTCATAATAGGGAAGAAGTAAATAAGCATTCATTAAGCAACTCACATATGCCCCAAACCATGGCAGGTGCTTTAAAAATATTATCTCATTTGAGTGCTGGACTAGGAGTTCAGAACACCTGGATTCCCGTCTGTCCTAATAATGCAATTGGTTGCATTATCATGGATGAGAAAGCCTCTCTGATCCCTAGTTTCCTCACCTGAAAAACAGTAAACTAGGTGGCACAGCAGATAAGATCACAGGGCTTAGAGACAGGAAGACTCTTCTTCATGAGTTCAAATCTGACCTCAGACACTTATTAGCTTTATGACTCTAGACAAGTGCCTTAATCCCATTTACCTCAGTTTCTGATTTGTAAAATGATCCAGTATCTTTGCCAAGAAAACTCCAAATGGGGCCATGAAGAGTCAGAAATAACTGAAACTGACTGAACAACAACAAACAAGAATGAAATAGAGATTACATGTACCTGTTGTACCTCACAAGGTTATTATTGAGTATCAAATGAAATAACACGTGTAAAGTGTCCTGCAAACTTTAAAATGCCATGTAAGAGTTTGTTATTATTGTTATTGTTGTTGTCAGGGTTGCTTTCTTTAAGTATTCCCCCTACCAACATAGGCCCCCAGTGCTTTAGTAGACAATCTTCAAGGGGTACCATGGCTGAAAAAAACCTATCACCCAGGGGTCAATTTTCTGGTGATAAACCTCTTCAGAGTTAACTAGGCTGGGCCCTTTCTTGACACCTTCCTTGGTATCAAGGTAGAACTTGCTAGAACTTGGGCTCCAGGGGCAAAGCCTTCAAGTTTGTACATGACGTACCATGACAAGAGATGGAATAAGAGCTAGGCAGGGAAGGGACCTAGAGGTCACCTTATTTTACAGAGAAGGGGAAACTAAGCCCTAAGGGAGACTCAGTGGCTTGCTCAAAGTCACAGAGGTAGCATCAAAGATAGGATCAGAATCCCCTAATTCCAAACCCTTGCTTTTTCTAATTAGGACCTTGGATCATGGAGCCATCAGTCAAAAGTTAGACAAGACCTCAGAGGCCACATTTTAGAGATTAGAAAACTGAGACTTAGGAATAGGAACTGATTTCTCCAAGGTCTCAGAGGTTGTGAGAGTCAGAGGTGGGATCTGAATCTTGGTCCTCTAATTCCAGAGCTTATTTTCTTCATACTGTATAATAATGATGATAATAATAATAACAATGATAATGGCAATAATACCACCCATCTTTCAAATCACCAATATCATCCTAGATCTTGCCTCTCTTCCATGTTAGGAAGACCTAAATTCAAATCCAGCCCCAGACACTTACTAGCTGTGTGGCCCTAGGATAATCACCTACTTAACCATTTTCTTGGAATGTCTGTCCTCTCAGGGCAAAGATTGTAACTACCTTTTCCTTCATCCCTTCAACTCAGTCAGTCAGAAAGTCTTATTCTTTATATCTTCAAACCTCTATTGAGCCAGGCTTTTTTCTGCACCTGCCACCATTCTAGTCCAAAGTTTCCTCACAACTTCCATGGTGTATTGGACTTGCCTTATAGCCTGTCCTCCGCCTCTAGGCTTTAGTCCTTTAGTCCATCCTGCATGCAGAACTAGGTAAACTTTTCTAAAACATGTGTGTAACTGCAGCACTATTTTCCTCAAACATCTTCAGCGGTTCTTTGTCGCCCACACCATGAAATCCTAACTCTTCTCTCTGGCATTCAGGGTCCTTCAATCTCTCTCACACATGTCCTACTCAGCTTTTGCTTACTTAAATTGTTTCCTTCTCACCCATCCTTCAAGGCCCATGTAAGCCTTAGTTCATTCTTTATTCCTTTCTGCAATGACTCCCACCCCCACCTCCACCCCAACAACCTACTGAAAGAATTACAGGAGACACCACATAATTTGATCCTTGAGTTAGAGATCTTGGGGCATGTGTTGTTAGTCCCATCTTTCCATCTAGTTTGTAAGTAAGTTCCCTGCAGATAGAGCCCAGGTCTCTTCCTCATTTTGCTGGCTCTCCCACAGATAGATGGAAGAGAAGTCGGGTCACTCACTGACCGAGCACAAGTCGCTCTCGGGGCAGTTCCCAGCTGGAGTCATAGGGCAGCTGCATGGGATCCACATAGATGTACTCATGCCCATCAGAGCTCACAGATTCAATCACCTTCCACCGGATCTCATAGCGGGGCTTCTGGGGAAGAGGGAAACAGGAATCATAGGATCATGGAAGTTAAACTTAGAAGAGACCTTTAGATATCACCTGGTCCAGATTCAGTCTACACTAGGAGGAGAACATCCAGGTGGCAAGGATATTCTGGCAACCATGGGGAAAGTACAGAGAGGTTCAATAGGGGCTTGACAGGCTAGAAGTTAGAGCACTACTGGCCCAATCTGTGTGCTTTAGAGCCATCCCTGGGCACAGGATATCACTTCCCACCAGACTGTGGCCCATCTTGGCTTGGCTCCCTAGATATTTGATATAACATTCAATAAATATATTGCTTTGGGATAAAAAAAAATTTAAGTGGTTTGGGAAAGAGTCCATGGGAGGACTAAGACCTGGAGGACCTTGAGTTGTCTCAAGCCAGGGCTGTGTGGGAGAAAGGTTATTGCAGCTACTTACCTTCTGCCACAGAATGATAAGGATGATCATGGAAATGATTGTGAGGACCACTAAGGCCAGAATGGCTGAGATGACAACCACCTTGAAGGGCAGGGCTGGAAGCAGAGAACAGGCAACTCACCTTCACATCATGTCATCACCAAGAGCAGGTCAAGCAAGACAATTTTGAGAAGTCCCCCAGCCACCTTGGCTCTCCCCACTTCTAATCTGCCTCACTTTACCTTGTCCAACATCACTTGAGTCTGCCCAAGAAGAGACACTTTGCCACTCCAATGCTTGATGGAGACCAAACTCTGGGGCCCGTCCCATTCATCCCCACATTCCTGCTTTCCATCTGATCAATCCTCCCACAAATGCCAAATAAACAAAAAACCCCACAAAGGCTTTTTACTCCCCTAGGGACCTAATGCTATGTCTTCAGCTTTTGTTTTCTAGTGTCAGATCCTGGGCCTTCCCTCACCAAAGTCAGACCCTTAGCTTCTTCTCCCCACAAATAGAGTCTAAACTTCCACTCCCCAATTCCATTCCATTCCATTCCGTTTAATTAAACAAATGTTTATTAAGTACTAATAAGGGCAGGGCCCTTTACTTGGCACTAAGGATACAAAAATGAAGAAAAAAAGGAAGACACAGTTCCTGCCACCCAGGAGCTTTGTAGTGGACCAAAGAAACATGGTTTTGTGTATCACTCTTGGAGTGTTAGGGGCAGAGGTGATGGATGCTGGGATCTTTGTATAGTTGGGTGACACTCCCATTGTCAGGTCCTTTTGTCCCCAGCGTCATACCTTGTCTTTGCCTCTCCCTTCTTTATTAGCCTTCCCTTTCCAAACCTCATTTCTCATTTCCTGACCATAGTCCACTTGATCCATTCTATTTAGACTCTCTTCCTCATTATTTCCTCCCTCTGAAAGCGCTGCCCTCATCTCTGGAACCTTTCCAGGCTGGCATTCTCTCCTGCTCCATTCATCCATGTCCCCAAAAATGTTATGGGGAAGTTGTTCTTTATTCCTTCTGAAACTTGCTACTCAATCATTGAGAATCCATCAGTCTCAAAATCAAAAGACTGGAGTTGTTGTCTGGGTTCTACCCAATCTCTATGTAATAATATTTTCACTACCTGATTCACAGGGCAGATGTGAGAAAAGTGCTTGGTAAACCTTAAAGTGCCATAGAAAGATGTATTCGTATTAGTAGTAGTAGTAGTAGCCCTGTTATTCTCTGCCTAACATAAATAGAGAATGAGACTTCTCCTGGCTTCCCCCATCTTAATAGACTCTCAACTCAGCAAAAGCATTTGCTCCTCCATCTGCCTAGGTTAACACTTTATAAGATGTTTCTCTTCCATATTCTCATTCTGTTTCAGCCAGTTACTGCATCTCCTTAAATCACTCTATACAGAACCTGGGTCTCTACAGAGTGGTACCTGTTCTGGACTTCTGCTGGGGACTGGGGGGAAAAGCAGTTTTTAGACTTCTCAAAGCTGAAGGATGGGGTTCAAGAGATAGGCGTGTGTCTGGAGGCACCTGCATCTATATAGGTATAGGCATGGGCCTGCATGGCCACACATAGCATGGGATGTCCTCAAGGCCAGACGCACCCAAGAGGGGAAGAGAGAAGTTACTACGGCTGTGGGCCTGGGGACTCACAGTGTGGAACAATGGTGACTTCCTTGCTGTCTCTCCCCAGGAGGTTGTGTACTTCGCAGATGACGGAGAGGGGCTGGTCCACACGTTGCAAACTCAGAATGCTGACTACCTCAAACAATTTCTCCTGCTCCCAATAGGTCACATTGGTTTCCAGCTGGGCTTCCTCATTGGAACTGTTCCCCAGGAGAGTAGGCAGAACATCACGGGGACACCTATTTGGGATGGAACCCCAGTATCATCAACTTTGTTCCACTCTATCCAGTTTACCAGCCCATGTCCCTTCTTTTCATCCACCAGTTTAACCACCTACTACCCTCAAGTTCCTATTTGTCTATTGGTCTAGCCTGCAGGAGTTCTTAGCTTGAAGTCCACATATCAAAAAAAATGTCACTAGCTGTATTTTTATTTAAATTTTCCCCCAGAAATCCTAGGCATTTTATTTTTTGCTTTTAAAACATTATTCTGAGGAAGCCATAGATTTCACCAGACTGCTCAAGGGTTTTATAACACAGAAAAGCCCTTTCTCAGTCAGTCAACAAGCATTTATTAAGTGCCTATTATGTTTCAGGAATCATGCTAAACCCTTGTACTTCAGTATATTGTCTCATAGGTGGAAGAATGGTAAGGGTGGGCAATGGGGGTCAAGTGACTTGCCCAGGGTCACACAGCTGGGAAGTGGCTGAGGCTGGGTTTGAACCTAGGACCTCCTGTCTCTAGGCCTGACTCCCATATTGTTTTCCAATTTTCCCAGTAGTTTTTGTCAAATAGTGGATTTTTGTCCCAAAAGCTGGGCTCTTTGGGTTTATCATAGACTGTCTTCGCTGACGTCACTTACCCCAACTCTATTCCTGATCCTCCCTTCTGTCTCTTAGCCAGTACCATATTGTTTTGATGGCCACTGCTTTATAGTACAGCTTAAGATCTGGTCCTGTTAGGCCACATTCCTTCATGTTTTTTTTTTAATTATTTTCCTTGATATTCTTTATCTTTTGTTCTTCCAAATGAACTTTGTTATAGTTTTTTCTAATTCAGTAAAAAATATTTTTGGTAGTTTGATAGGTATGGCACTAAGTAAATTAATTTGGGTAGAATGATCATTTTTATTATGTCAGATCATCCTACCAATGAGCAGTCAATGTTTTTCCAATTGTTTATATCTAGTGTTAATTGTTTGGAAAGTGTTTCATAGTTGTGTTCTTATAATTCCTGTGTTTGTTTTGGTAGATAGATTCCTAAGTATTTTATATTGTCTAGGGTGATTTTGAATGGTTGATAGTCAGATCTTTGGGAAAGAAAAGATTTTAAAAGCAAGCAAGAGTTAGAAAAAATTACAAAATGTAAAATAAATAAGCTTGAGTACATTAAATTAAAAAGGTTTTGTACAAACAAAATGAATGCAACCAAAATTAGAAGGGAATCAACAAATTGGGAAAAAAATCTTTATAACAAAAAACTCTGACAAAGATCTAATTTCTCAAATTTATAAGGAGCTAAATCAATTGTACAAAAAATCAGGCTATTCCCCAATTGATAAATGGGCAAGGGACATGAATAGGCAATTTTCAGATAAAGAAATCAAAACTATCAAGAAAGATTAGTAGAGATCTCTTTTAAAAAGTGAGTCTGGAATGTCTTCTCCTGTCCCCATGAATCTCTCAGGGGCCTTTTGTCAATTCCAATGAGGAAGAGTAAGTGCATTGATAACCTGGTCCACTGGCTTAAAGTAATCTTCCTCTCCCTTCCATCCCAATTCTTCCATAGCAGGACCTATCATTCTTTGGTGGTCAACTAGCTCCCCCCAGAGGTCAGATTGGTTCCAGATGAATTGCTAGACTATGGGTAGCCAGAAGGAGAAACTCCAAGAAGAAAGAAGCCACAATGAGGCCAGTCCTGCCACCTCTCCAGAATAGGCTTGTCTTACCAAGACAATGAATAAATTTGTGCTCCTGATTAAAGGGCCAAGAGCAGCCCTGGAAAGAAGTTACTTGGTAGCAGAATGAATGTAGGAAAGATGAAAGGAAGGACTTCACTCCAGGTACTTATAGAGGTCCTGTGGTTTCTCTTTCTGGATGTTTTAATGACAAAACAAAGCATCTCTATCTTGGGACAATGGAAGAGCTAGAAGTAGGGGAATGAATGAAATACTATTCTAGTCCTTCTCCATTTGGGCTCCCAGCCCATGCCCAAGGATTTAGTGGTTCTATGGACTCATAGAATCCATATCAGTGCTTCTGCACTGGATAAATATTACCTCGGGACCATTAGAATGGAAGTTCCTTGAGAGGAAGAAATATTTTTACTTTTTCTTTGTATCTTCTGAACTTTACTTTGTATTTTCTGAACTTAGCACAGTGCCTAACTCATAGTAAGTACCTAAAAAACACTTGCTGATAACTTGATCGATAGATTTGTTCTTTGTTCCTGTGGGCACTGCCTCCTAGGATTAGGGTCTCCACTCACCTCTTAAAATCATTGCAACTGAACCAGGTAAGGACAGGCTGTGGCATTCCCTGGCTGCGGCAGGTGAGGAGTTGCTCCCCACTGCTGGGGTGGCTCTCACTCAGATCTATCACCTTAGCAGGAACTGTCCAAAATGGAATGAGAGATGAGGGTCAGTATCGGAATGAGGGAAAGAAAAATGAATCAGGTCAAGGACTGGGAGAGAGAGGCCAAGAGGAAATCGAGGTGTATGGGAGGCTGGGAAATGGAGAGGAGGAGAAGAGTGGGAGGAGGGTGAGGCCTCTAAGGAACCTCTGCTCACCGTTGATCTGCAACTGGAATGAGAATGAATCAGCATCATCATCATGGAAGGCTCTAAGTGTATAATGACCTCCTTCATTCACCTTCACCCTCACTAGAGTCAGCTCTGACACGTACCTGTGTGTGAGGAAGCATCAGAGAATTATAGAATCTCAAATCTGGAAAGTACCCTAGAAAGAATTTCTTCCTAACCCTGCCCCACCTAGAAATTTCCCTATTTCATTCAAAGGCATCACCATCTTCCAGTCTTTGCAATTTACCATTCACAGTTCCCCTCCACCCCACCCTTGGTCCTATCAGCTTTTAGTTCAGATCAATGTTCTGTTCACTATACTGAGTGAGGGTTCATCAGCTGTTCTAATGGGGCTAATGATGAAAGAAGGGGAGGAAGAGGAAGGAGAGGGGGAGGAGGAGGGGGAAGGAGGGAAAAGAGGAGGTGGAAGGAGGGGAGAGGAGGAGGAAAAAGGCAGAGAGCAGGAGAGAGGGGGAGGGGGAGAGAGAAAGGAAGAGAAGGGAGAGAGAGTGTGTAATATGTGTGTGTGTGTGTGATAGGTAGGAGTAGAGGAACATAATTAGGTAAGTGATTTCAAAGACATGGTGCCCAGTCCATGGGCAGTCAAGAAACCAGTGCAGACATTCTTCTTTCCTCTTCTCCCTGCCTCCTCTCTGTTTTCCCTCTCTTGTCCCCTTCCTCTCCCTTCCCTCTCCTCCCTTCCCTTCTCTTTTCCTTTCTTTTCTTCTTTTCTCCTTTCCTTCCCTTTCCCTTTCCCTTTTCTCTCAACTTCCAAGTCCTCAGGATGCCTCAGGTCCTGATTTCTACTTTATTGTAGCCAAAATCTCCATTTCTCTCCCTGACAATAGCTCTAGCCTCTTTTGATTCAGTCAAAGCCTCATGGTACCAATTAATGCCTACAGCCCTGGCCTCCATCCAGACATTGGTACGTGAAGGGTATCTTTAAAAAAAGGGATGAGAGATGGATCCATAAGTGTCTTTAAGGATGGGGGTCAGGCTGAGTGAACCTAGGCATGGAGCTAGAGAAGGAGAAGATGCAAATTTCATCCATATGTTGCCTCTCCTGGTCCAGGAGGTTGGCTCACCTTGTCTCAGACAGATTCCTGGTGGAGATAGAGATCTCACTGGCAGTACCAGAGCCCAATGTTTGGTTGTCCTTGAGCCACACAATGGTGGGTGCAGGATATGCTTCGATGAACATCTGTAGTGTTCGACTCTTGTGCAGCTCAGCAAACTCCAGGTCTTCCAGATCCCCCAGAAACCTCACAAACCCTTTATCTGAAAGGGGTCAAAAGATCAGATGAGAGAGAACAAGACTGGGAGTTCATAAGAAACAGAGACTCAGGAGGGAGGGAGAGGAGATGGTGTCAGATTCAGATATCATGGAGTCTCATAGAGGTAGGTTTCCCCTTTATATACTAGCCTGATCCTAAGACATATTGCTCTCAAATTCCTCAAAGATAACTCTATCCCCATGTTTATGGCCAATGGGTGGGGGAGAGAGGTGGGCCCTCATACTTACCAACAACAGTGATGTTGACTCCTTTCATATCCCTGTGGCCATTGTAGCTCTCTGAGACATTGCAGACATAGGTACCAGAATCTCCTAGCTCAGCACTAGGAATATGCAGGATGGAGCGGATGTCATACTCTAAGCCTGACAGGAAATCTGTCACTGGTTCCACCAGTCTCTTGCTCTGCAGGGACAGACCAAAGGGCTCAGGTTCCAGAGAAATCAGGTAAGGCTTAAAAGAAACTTGTTTGGTGGTTCATGGCATTGAAATATGAAAAACAAGGGCCCACTAGCATGAACTTCCATGACTTCCTCTATGACACATGTATATCAAGACCAAAAGCAGGGGCCAAAGGGCCAGTTTATCTGACTTGGGGAAGGAAGAATAGGTGACTTGCAAATGATAACATCAGCTTAACTCAGATCAGAGGGTCTCATTCAAACTATCTTCTGGAGGAAAACATAGAACCCAGCATCTTTCATAACCCACCCCCATCCAAAATCCTCCCTCCCTCACTGCCATCTGAGCTTTGGCCCTGGCAAGAATGGTTATCTCCATTCCCTTTATTCTCTCTCCTCACTCTCATCCCTATTTAGACCATTTACCACCATTTCTACCTCTTCTGATTGTTCTCTCACCTCCATTCGAGGGTAGGTCCAGTCAAAGTTCACCACCTCATTACCCTTCACGATGCAGAGCACAGTGATGTTCTCGCCCTTCCTCACCACACTCTGAACTGCATTTACTGAGACATTGATGGATGAGACTGTGGAGAGAAAGAAGGGAATGACTCTTGAGTTAAGCAGCCAGAGTTCGGGGGACTAGAGACAGAAAGAAATAAGTAATATATTTGGTAAAAGATTCATGATAGGGAAGGGAACCTCAAAAGTTGGCACCCATCAGTAGGATCTAATAAGATGAAGTTTAAGAGAAATCAAGTGATAAGCAACAAAGGAGGCAGCGTAGTAGAATGAAAAGAGAATTCAATGGTTCTGAAGTCAGTGAATCTGAGTTCAAATCCCACTCCTAAAGGTTACCATCTGTGTTTCCTCATATCATTCACTTAGTTTCCCTGATCTTCATTTTCTTCATCTGTGAAACCTTGGAGTTTCTGAGGTCCCTTCCAGTTTAGATACATGATCCTATAATCTCCCCAAAGACATGTATATGGTGGACTGGTCATGTAGTAAGAACCAATGGCCATGTTGGTTGGATTGGATTAAATCTGTTGAGCTGAATTACACTGACATCCAGAACCAGACTGTTTTATAGCATATTGGGTAGAAATTCATAGAAAGACACAGGCAAGAATCAGTCAAGACAAGAAAACATCAATTGGATGTGACCTGCCCTGATAGAGAGTCATCATCAAAGAGATTGGGTATCCATTGAAATGATGTGATATAAATGTAAAGGCTCAAACCTAGGTTCAAAAAAGAAATTGGACTATCATAATACTAGGGAGATATAATTAGATAACCTATATAAAAAAAAGACCTCAGCATTTTAATGAATGAAAACTTAATATGAGTCTACAATGTGACATGGCAAACCACAAAAACATTAACTGAGACTGTATTGAGAGAGGCATAGCATTAACAGAGACATTGCAAGTACAGTGATAATCCCACTGTTTGTACTCTATACCAGGCATACTTCAACAGGAGCATTGTGTCTAATTCTATATTTCACTTTTTAGAATAGGCTTGGACACACTTCCCAGTGTCTCTGTGTGACTCTGGACAAGTCACTTGACTCCTTACTACTTTTCTGCCTTGGAACCAATATTTCGTATTGATTCTAAGACAGAAAATAAGGGTTGTTTTTTTTTTTAAACTCCTACCTTCAGTCTTGTAATCAATACTGTGTATTGGTTCCAAGGCAGAAGAGCAGTAAGGACTAGGCAATGGGGGTTAAGTGACTTGCCCAGGGTCACACAGCTGGGAAGTGTCTGAGGCCAGATTTGATCTTAGGATCTCCTGTCTCTAGGCCTGGCTCTCAATCCACTGAGCTACCCAGCTGCCCCCAGAAAGTAATGGTTTTTAAAGAAAGAGAGGCTTGAACAAACCAGAGCACTTCTAGAAAACATCCAGGCAGGTAAGGGGACACATTTTAAAACCAATTCAAGAGAGGATTGATTAGGGGTATAATTTCTGGAGAAGAAAAAACTTTTGGTCTAGGATAGACCACCCAAAGTGAATAGAAGTTCAAGGAGAAAATGATGCTAACAAAGGCTGGTGGGGATGGAAAGCAGGGACAGGGCCATTCAGGAGTCAAAATAAACCTGCATTCCCCACGGAACCTACAGGTCCCAGAGTTTAGCACTGGGCTTTGCTCATCCTCTTTCATGTAGGACCTAGATTTTCTACTGCATACCACAGACTCAGTCCTGTCCCATTACACTGAAACTCAATTCCAGTTCAGATTATAATGAACTTTCATCTCTCCTTCCTCACATACATCCCATTTCTTTATGCCCACTACCCAATCACTATCTCCCTTCACACTGTGTCACTGATCCCTTCCTCTCTCCATCTAGTCTCCCTTCACATATCTAGCTCTGATGCTCACAGTACATCTTCACCACATATCCTCCTTCGGGTCTCCCTTTGCTCCTGGTACTAGACAAACCCAAACGTCCAAAATTCCCCACATACCAATGATTGTGTTACCTCTTTAGGCCTCAGTTTCCTCATCTGTAAAATGAGGGGGCTGGACTTGATGAACCCTGAGGTGCTTTCTAGCTCTAAATCCTAGAATCCTCTGCTCCTAGGTAACTTAACCTGCCTCAGTTTCTAGTACCTCAATTTTCTCATGTGTAAGATAAAAATAACAATACCTATCCCTGCCTACTCATTAATAATTAGTATTAATATGAATTATTAATGTGAATAACATTATTGACCATTCATAGGCAAGCTTGGAACCTAGGAATATTTTAAGATAAAAAAGTTTTCTGTCCTTGTTGTTGCAATATGACTCTTAATTGAGGAAGGGCTTTATGGGCTCACCAGATAGGCCTTTTTGCTTTTCCTTATAGAACATTCTATCTCCCAACACCATCCCTTTGTACAGACTACTCTTCATGCCTGGAATCCCTCCTTCTTCACTTCTAACCCTTAGAGCCCCTCATTAACTCTACAGGTTAACTCAAGCACCAATAACTTCTTTCTCGACTCCATTTGCTAATGTCTCCTTCTCATCAAATTACCATATATTTTGGGGGGTGGAGGGTGTTTATATGTGTGTTGCCTCCTTCTAATATAATGTGACTTCCATAAGGGCAGTGACTGTTTCATTTTTATCTTTGAATACCCAACACAGTGTCAGGTACATAGAAAGTGATGAATATGTCAAGGGGGAGTGAGGCACGAGGGAAGTTGGTCCACAAGGTCAAGGTCCTCACCTTGGATACGGTAGACATAATAGGCTTCAGAGTCGACCTCCCTCTCATCAATGATGGTTTTGCAGATGTAGGTCTTGTCCTCAAAGGGGCCAGTGAAGCCACGCTGGTGGTCATAGGGAACAGGCAATGACACATCCACCTTCTTCTCATGCAGCGTCACCACTAACTTTGGGTCAGTCACTCGGCATGGGATTGTTGTCTCACTGTCTCCCGTGAAGAAGATGAACAACTCTTCGGGATCCACAGGGAGAAAGCCCACAGAGGGGTCTATGGAAAGAATGATGAGGAGATAAGAGTGAGCAAAGAAGCAGAAGGAGGGAGAACCCAGAGTCAGAACCAAACTGTGATGTGTCCCAGAAATACTGCTTTCTCTGATGGGGAATCCCTCTTCACCTGAACCCTGAAACTATACTGATAGTCCTTCTCTGACAAAGCATTCAGAGAAAGAGCAGAAGGCAGCTAGGTGGCTCAGTGGATTGAGGGCCAGCTCCAGAGACAAGAGGCCCTGGATTCAAATCTGGCCTCTGACACTTTTAGCTGTGTGACCCTAGGTAAGTCACTCAACTCCCATTGCCTACCCCTTACCATTCTTTTGCTTTGAAACTAACACACAGCATTGATCTAAGAGAGGAGGTAAGGATTTAAAAAAATAGAGAAATAGTAGTCAAAGGACTCTACAACTGTGCATACCCTTTGATCTATCAATACCATTACTGGATCTATATCCCAAAGAGATTTTTTTTAAGAGAAAAGGATCTATTTGTATAAAACTATTTATTGCTGCTCTTTTTGTGGTAGTAAAGAATGTGAAATCAAAAGGGTTGTCCATCAATTGGGGAACGGCTGAACAAGTTATGGTATAAGACTATGATGGAATGCTATTGTGCCATATTGTGTCATAACAAAATGACGAGTAGGATGATTTTAGGAAAATCTGGAAAGACTTATATGAACTGATGCAAAGTAAAACAAACAGAACCAAAAGAACATTATACACAGTAACAGCAATATTTTTTGATGAGCAACTGTGCATGACCTAGTTATTCTAAGCAATGCAGTGATCTAAGACAATACCAGACACTCATGATGAAAAATACCATCTGCCCTCCAAGAAAGTACTGATAGTGTTTGAATACAGATGGAAATATGCTATATTCCACTTTCTACTTCTTTTTTTTTGTTTGAGATCTCTTTCACAAAATGACTAGTATCAAAAAATATTTTACATGATTACATGTGTAAAATCTATATCAGATTGCTTACTGTTTCAGAGAAGAGAAGGGAGGATGGGAAGAAGAAAGAAAATTTGGAATTCAACATTTTCCAAAATGAATGTTAAAAATGGTTTTTACATATAATTGGGGGAAAATAAAATATTATTTTTTAAAGAAAGAAAGAGTAGTAATGTTTGACTATAAATATAGAACGGCAACCAAACTGGGCAAAGTAGTTTAGGTAAAGCAGTTTGGACTTGATTCTATAGAAATTGGGAAGCCAACGGAGCTTTTTAAACAAAGATTATGATCAGAGATGTACATTGGGAGAATTAACCAAGATATATTGGAAGGGGAATAAATGAGAGGTTGGGGCCCTGATTGGGAGGCTGTCACCAGAGTCCTCAAAATAACTGGGCAACAGAGTTGGCGCCGACTCCCAGATCGGGACTCCTGAATCAGGGGTCCATTTGCCTCATATTATACTCTTTCTTCAAGGTCCAACTCATCTTACTTCTCTATTGACCTCTCAAAGATCAGAACTTCAAAGCAGAAAGGAACCTTAGAAGTGATCCTCTAATTGAACAGAAATTCCTTCTATAAAATTCCCCAAATGAAAGGGAGCCCACTACCTCTTATCCCACTATTAGATGTTAGATATTAATGGTTAGGAAATTGTACAGACAGTATTTAGAAGAAGGTGAAAAACAGAAGGAGGTTGAAATCTGGAATCAGAAGTCCTGGGTTCAGGTCTTAGCTCTGTCACTTACTAGCTGTGTGTCCTTGGGCAAGAGTCATCACCTATCTCAGTTCCCTTATTTATGAAATGAGGAGATTATTATGTCCTATGCTAGTTATCCACATGGCTACAACTGCAAGACTCAAATGAAATACTATATTGGTAAACCTAAAAGCACTATAAAAAGGTATCACTATTACTGCCTTGGTAGAAGATAAAAGTCATACAGGAAAAGGACAAGGTACATGTCACCTCTCTCATCTCAACTGTCCCTGGAACTCTCACAAAGGTGCATTAGGAAAGCCAATAGAAGACGAGCTTAATCCCAATATATGTTTGATCACAAAAAGCAGTTTCTTTACCTGCTGTTAATATAGTTCAAAGAATATTAAATCTAGAAGAATAATAGTAAGATAGTGACTTGTGCTGAAACCATCTCCTTCTGCACATCTGTCCCCAAAAATGAAATCACAGTAATAATAGTAATAATAATAATAATAACAACAACTCTTGGGTGGTAGCAGCAAAGCTTAAGATCCTGGTAAGCCACACTGCAGGGACTGGGCAGGGACCTTTACTATGCCGTCCCAGAGCCCCCACTCACCTGGCACAAAGATGTAGACCCGCTTCTGCCCACCAAACTCCAGCCCTTGGGAGCCATTGTAGGAACAGACGTACTCTCCTGTGTCAAGGCCAGTGACGTTGGTGAGGGTCAGGATGCTGGAAAAGGTTCCATCCTGGGCCTCGAGAACAGGTGGTGGAGTCTGCTGAGGAATCTTTTCCCAAGCCACTGGGGCATCTCCCGTGCAAGTCAGGACGAAGGTGCTGGAGAGGTTGAGGATGAACTCTGAGCCATGGGGTGTTATCTTCAGTGCCTTAGCCTCAGGCAATAATAGCAACAGCCACAGCCAACCTGGGAGAGAAAAGGAGAAAGCAGGGAGAATAAAGGGAAGGCAAGGAAAAAGATCTAAGATGCGCCATTGAGAGCTTGTCCTACATCTAAATAAAGAATACTGTGTTTGGAGTCAGAGAACTTGGGTTTGAAACCTGGGCTTGCTAGTAACTACCTATGTAAGTTTTGAAAAATCACCTAATCTCTCTTGGACTTAGTTTCCTCACCTATAAAGTGGGGAGGCTGGACTAGATGATTTTTTTAAAACCCTTAACTTCTGTCTTAGAATTAATATTGTATATTGGTTCAAGACCAGTAAGGGCTAGGCAATGGGGGTTAAGTGACTTGCCCAGGGTCACACAGCTAGGAAACTAGATGATTTTTTTAAAACCCTTACCTTCTGTCTTGGAGTCAATACTATTGGCTCCAAGGCAGAAGAGTGGTAAGGGTAGGCAATGGGGGTCAAGTGACTTGCCCAGGGTCACACAGCTGGGAAGTGTCTGAGGCCAGATTTGAACCTAGGACCTCCCATCTCTAAGCCTATAGATGATTTTTTACAGGCCTTTCTATTTGATAAATCTTTTGACTCTATTACTACTATTAGCACAGCGGTCCTTCCAGAGTCCCTATCTCTAGGCAGAGTATCTCCATTCCAAAAAGCAACAGCTTCACCTTCTGCTGATCTCCCAGTCCACACACTGGTAAGTGGGTTGAGAAGGACAGCCTAATTCCCTCTGACATTCCCAGGCCTGCTCCAGTACTTTGGGGTCACTGGTCTCCCTCATTTTCTAACTCCCGTGGCCTCCAAGTTTCCCCATCTGCCCAGGTCCCAGCTCCCAAGTCCCCAGCAATTAAGCCAGTCAGGAGCCAAGGAGCAGCCATGGGAAATCCCCAGGAAACAATCTCCAGGCTTCTGACTTCCTGCATTGCTTCCTAGGTCATTTCCTGTCCTTCTGCCCTGCCACCATTCTTTTTTGCCTAGGCTTGGGCCAGTGCCTGTGGCCCAGACTCCAGGACTACTCTGGGGAAGGAAAGGAATAAGAGTCATTTGGGAAACTGAGATGGGGATGAGAAGAATCAGGACATTGGAAGCAAGATTTACACTAACTCCCTGAAAGCCTTATAATGGCCACATAACACTCTATTCCACTTTCCTTCTCACCCCTCCTAACAACTGCTCCAAGGACAGACTCGTGGCTCCAGGAGACTCATTGTTAATGAAACTGGGGACCCTACAGACAACTGAACATCAAATTAGCAGTCGGCCAACTCCAAAGGACTCATGATGAAAAAATGCTCTTCATTGCCAAAGAAAAAACTGATAGAGTCTGACTACAGATCGAAACAGACCATTTTCTACTTTATTTTCTTCATGAGTTTTTTCTTATATGTGTGATGTGTCTTCTTTCACAACATAATAAATATGGAAATATGAATTGCATGATAGCTCATCTACAACCTATATCAAATTGTTTACTGTCTCAGGGAAAGAGAGAGAACTTGGATCACAAAATGTCAGAAAACAAATATTAAAAATTGTTTCTACATGCAATTGGGGGGAAATACAACAAAATTTTACTGGAGAAAAAAATTGAGCAGTCAGGAAGTTGGTCTAGGGGTTAATTATCTGGTCCACTGTGGACTCTTAATCTTATTATCTATTCAGTGTTGTTAAGACAGAATAAGGGGACAGCTGGGTAGCTCAGTGGATTGAGAGCCAGGACTAGAGATGGGAGGTTCTATGTTCAAATCTGGCCTCAGACACTTCCCAGCTGTGTGACCCTGGGCAAGTCACTTGACCCCCATTGCCTAGCCCTTAGCACTCTTCTGCCTTAGAACCAGTGCACAGTATTGATTCTAAGACAGAAGGTAAGAGTTTAAAAAAAAAAAAAAAGATGTCGGCCTGGTAGATGGAGGGGGCATTCCAAATTGGATGAATGGTAAACATGAGGGCACAGTTGAAGGCCTAAGTCATGTGGGAAAAAGTGGAGAGGCTTTCAAGAAGTATAATGAGACAGGAGGGTACTTGAGGAGTAGTTTGACCAGGATGTGGAACATAGAAGATCAGGAAAGGTATTTGGATTGCTTGAATTGGGTAATATGAGGCTACTGAAAAGCAAAGATGGACTGACCCATTTTAAAGGTGGGGAAAATGAGACTTGAAGTCTCTTTGGAAAACTGGGAGGGAATCTGAGCTCCCAGACTCCTTTATACTCTCCCCTGGTTTGTACCCTTCTCCCTGACTTTCCTACCTTTGCTAGAGGGCTTCTGATCCAAGCCATCATTTTGTTTTCCTCTCTCCATCCCGTGTTCCCCATCCCTCCCATCTCTCTCTCTCTCTCTCTCTCTCTCACACACACACACACACACACACACACACACACACACACACACACACACACACACACTTACCTGAGAGGACAGAAAGCATCTTCAGACCTGGAGACAACACTAGCTCTCACACTGGAGCCCAGCTGGGGCCTGTCCTTGCCTTTATGTCCTGTCAAAGAAACCTGGATCAGGGCCAACACAGGAAGTAACAAAGAGAGGAAAGGAAAACCTAAATAGGTGAAAAAGTGAGGGAAGTGGGGAGAGGGTAATTAAAAGGAGAAGTCAGTAAGAATGAGGGGAAAAAATGGGGAGAATGAAGGAAGGAAAGAAACAAAAGGGGAAGAGGGAAGAGACCACGAAAGGCTGTCAGTGGGGTAGGGGAAGTGTTGGGTAGTTTCTTAGAAAAAGATAAAAAATATGGCCTGAGGTCCCCTGAAGAGGAAGGAGCATGAGAAACAAGGGAAGATGAGAATCCCTGGATCCCTGTATGACCTGCAATCCTGGAGGGGTCTAGCTTAGAATTAGGGTGACTGTATTTCCTGAATATAAATCAGAGACACATGGTCTGATAACAGAGACTCCTTCAACCAAGCTTCATTAAAAGTGCTTTTCTTTACTTGAAATCAGAACAGAAATCAGAGAAAATCCCATAGGGTAATAATGTTCCACGTGGTCAGGCTGCCCCAGTGACCCATCTCCCAAGTTTTCCATTGCCACTGGACTTTGGGAAGGACCCCTATTTTTTCCTCCTTCACAATCTCCCCTCAGCTCCAGCTGGGTCAGTGCTGCCAACCCAGATAGAGGCAATCACTAGTTGGCCTCTTCACTCATCCCATGACCACTACCCACTCACCCACCCTCCAATCAGCCCGCAGCATGCTCCCTCTGAAGCCAAAGTCTCTGGGGCTCTCTTCCCCCCTACCCCCCCCCCCCCCCCCACCCCCTGCCAGAGTCCCCTCACTAACTCTCCTAAGCACACTTCCCAGTTCAGGCTATTTGGAAAAGAGATATGAAAGACCCACTCTGGGGAGGGAAGTTGGGGGAGAGCTAAACTAATGTCCAAAGAGCTCCCACGGGGAGGGGGAGAAAGCACAACAGGAAATGAGGGTGGGCGGGAAAAGAAAACAGAAGGGAGAATTCTGACCATTGGAATTTGATGGACGGGTTGGGGGGCAGGGGCTGTTCCTACCTCCAGACCACAGCAAGGACCAGGAAGCCTAGGCATAGAGGGGCTGGGAGACAAAAAGGGAAGTCCTTCTCTTCTGATGCCCCACAAGCCCCAATGTCCAGAGGCTTGGGCATAGCTCTGTCCCACCTCCATCCCCCCCCCCAAATGTCCTCAATCTCCCAAACACTCCTCACTATCACCAGGAGTATTTTTAGTTTCTTGGTTTTTCCCCATAAAAGCTGAGGGTCCAGTGGAGGCGGAAGGGGGTGATACCAGGAGGCAGGAGGGGAGCAAGGGTCAGCTTGGGGGCCAGGATGAAGGATGGGGAAGAACTAGAATGAAGAGGCAGATTGAGTATTGGGAGTGGGAGATAGGGCACTTTGATAACGAGTTGGCACTAGGATTAAAATGAATGTTGGAATGTTCTTCTTCATCAAAGCACAGTGTTTTTCTCCTTCTGCGTATCCCAGAACTTAGTCCAGTGATTGGAGAGTTAGCATGTAGAGGAAGGGTTTGTGGACTGACTTATTGACTAAGAGCTTCATCAGAGCTTTTTCATTCACTCATCACATCATCACAAAGCTCTCTTACTGTGTTTAGGATACAGGGCTAGGCTAGGCTCCCTGCCTTCCAGAGTCCAGATGAGGAGACAAGGCAGGCCCAAGAGAAGAGGTGGGGTCCTCAATGAGAGTACAGACCAAGATCCTATAGGAATTCTAGGTATGTGCAATCAGGAAAACTCATCCTCCGTCCCCAAAAGGAGACAATTAGGGAAGGCTTCATGGAGGAAGAAGGTAAGACATAGAAATGTTAGTGTGGGGAGGGACCTTAGAAAAAGCATTAGTTTTGGAACCTGGAGAACTAGGTTTGTCTCCCACAATAGACATGTAAATAAGGCACTATAGCTCTCTTTGGGTCTCAGTTTCTTCATCTGTAAAAAGAGAGGGTACCTCTATTGAAAGAATGCTGGCTCTGGAATTAGGACACAGGGATTCAAATCCTGCTTCTGATGCTGTGTGACTTGGAAAAGTTACCCTAAAACCTGGGTCTCAGTTTCCTATAAAATGAGGGGAATGCACCAGACCTCTGAGGTCCCTTCTAGTCCTAGATCTATGATTTTATGGTACCATCCTCACTAAGTGATGGATTAAATGTTCCCTAAGGTCCTTCTTGCTTTAAATCCAATTATCCTCTGATTTTTTGACACTTAGGCTCAATCATGAAATTGGCATAGGACTTATTATCCCATCTCAGGCAATTATTAGCTGTGTGACCCTGGACAAATCACTTAACCCTCTTTGCCTTAGTTTCCTCATCTATAAGATGAGCTGGAGAAGGAAATGGCAAACCATTGTCAGTGTCTGTGCCAAGAAAACCCCAAATGGAGTCACAAAGAGTCAAACATGACTGAAAATGATTGAATAGCAACAACAAAATTATACAATGGAAGAGGCAGGAAGGGGAGGCCTGGAGTTAGGGAGACACAAACCCATTGGGGGACATATGATGAGCTAAAGGGATTCGCTAACCCTGAAACTGAGGCTAGATCACAGGGGATTGTGAATATCTACCGAGTCTGAGCTTAAGCAGATAGGCAGTGGAGGAAGAGCTATTGGAGGGTTCTGGGTAGTGAGTTATCTTGTGTAAAGCAGTGGTGGGAAGAAGGTGAATCTGCCTGTGAGTAATTTGGCATGGGAGAGGCCAGAGCTAAGAATCTCACCAACGCATAAAAACTTTGCCCCTGTAGAATACTGTACTCTGGAGGTTTTGCCTTCCACAGCCAGGCAGCCCGCTTGCCTCATCACAATTTGAAACAAATAGCTGCTCTAGAAAGCAGGATTGTCTGGCATTTAGAAAATGTGCACTTAGAAAAATTCATATGAAAAAGTATGCCCTAGTGCAACCCTTTCCCTCCTCTCTGCACCCTCCCCACCCTATGTGGCTGCCACCCCCTAATTCCAGATGAAGACATCTATAGATCCAATTGCATTTCATTCCCTTAGTGCTTACCATATGTCAGGCACAGGCTGGGCACTGAGAAAACAAAGATAAAATGAAATAGTCCTTGCTCTCAGGAAGCTTCCAATCTATTGTAGAAATATAGCATATCCACAAGGAAGGAAATAAAATCATTTTTAAGAAACTCTAGCCTTCTGTCCTAGAATCAATACTGTGTATCGGTTCTAAGGCAGAAGAACAGTAAGGGCTGTCTGAGGCCAAATTTGAACCCAGGACCTCCCATCTCTAAGACTAGCTCTCAATCCACTGAGCCAGCTAGATGTCTCCCCACCCAGTAACCCCTACTCTCCTGCCAATTAATTTTAAGACAGAAGATAAGGATTTTTTTTAAAAAGGAATTAACCTTGCACTAGGTTGCAGGCTCTTTTCCAGATCAAATGTAATTTTTGCTTTCCCCTATATGTCTTGACAACTAAGGACTGACCACCCCATTTTATAGATGGATAAACCAAAGAGTAAAGAGGAAGGTAAGGGACCTAAGAAGAGAACAAAAGAATTCCCTAACCTTTGGAGATAGCATAGGAGGTGAGATTAAAACCCAGGTATGCCTACAACTTAGATCTGAGCACTAGAACACAGACTTCCCACAAATCAAAGGAGAAGTTGAGACTTTGGAAAGTTAATCCAGTGGGGATGGACAGAAGATAGTGGAAGATGGTGAAATGCTCTGGGTCTAAACTCCCTTCAGAGTTAAAGGAGGGGTTGTTTCGGTGGGAGGGAAGAGGGGGCAGTGGGGAGAGAGGAAAAGAGGATAGGGTATCAAATTTGTGCCTTCCCCCAACTCTGCAGAGCTCATACCACCTCCCAGAACACCCCCCCATCCCCATTCCATGGTCCAAACTTGTGCCCATGAGGGTCCCAGCTGGTCCACCCACCCTGTTGAGTGCTTCATAAAGATGGTTTGCAAATGTGCCCATGCCTCTATTATTTTGTTATGGGGAAGGAAGCACTGATTTACCCATCAGGGGTGCCTGGGGAGAGGCTTAGCCAAGAATAAACCCAACTTCATGATTCTAATGGTTTTGGCATCTGGGAAAACTAAGATACTGGAGCAGCAGAGAAAAATTCAGGAAAAGTGTTGGAGAGATAGGGAGAGGCTGGAGAAGGCCAGGGGAGAGGCAGGGTCACAAGAAACAGCCAAAGCCTGACCTAATGCCTTCCGTGGTCAGCCTGTTCTGTCTGCTCCAGCCCTGACTATCTTCAGCAACTGGCTGCCTCTCTCCCCACTTCTGTCTGGACACATTCTGGATAAGAATCCAAGTCCTTTCCAGCTGGAAGCCACCAGACCGGGCCAGGCCTCATGGTATCATCGAGCTTAGAACTGTAAGAGACAGCAGAGATAATGGGCTCCAACTCCTGCTGCTCATTTTTTGCAATTGGGGAAACTGAAGCTCATGGAGGTTGTGACTTGTCCAAGTGAGTAGCAAGCGGTGAGTAGAACCTTCCTGGTTTAAAGGCAAATTCTAGAGAAGAGAAAGCAGAAAGCCTTTCCTTTCAGCTCTGCTCTCCAACGGGGACCATAGTCCCTAGCAGCTCCCCTTCCCCCAGTCCCAGGGAGGCTGATCTGCCCTGTGGTGCCCTCTCTCTCCTCCTCCCATGTCCCTGCCAGGGGGCCTGGCCAAGGGAAACCATTAGCAGCCTGGGGGGATGGGTTTTTGTGCGTCTCTCCAGAGCTGCACTGTTTATTATTCTAAAGCAGGAATTTGGCCAGAGTGTGGAGACAGGCGGTCACTCAGGCTCTGAGCCAGGGCCTGGCTGAGGTTGGCCATTGGAAGACACTTTCTTGGCCACTGAAGCCTGGGCCTTAGGGATTGAGCCCTCCAGGGTCGCTGACCTTGGACCCTCCAGTATGTTCTGACCACTAGAGAGGCCCAGGAATTGGAGGGGATTGACCCCAGGTTGTCCTTGGGAGCCATACTTTGGTTGGACCCTTGCTAGGAGATTCCTGAGGACAGGGCTGATTTAAGAGTGCCTCTAATGTCAGAAATAGAAAGATCCTTAGATCTAGTCCATATCTTCATTTTACAAAGAAACTGAGGTTTAGGGTGGTGAAGGAATGACACATTTAAGGTCAAACAGTGAGCTAGGGAACGCTGCTTTTGTTTAGTTTTGTTTTTTAAACCCATACCTTCCATCTTGAAGTCGAAACTACTCCAAGGCAGAAGAGTGGTAAGGGTAGGCAATGGGGGTCAAGTGACTTGCCCAGGGTCACACAGCTGGGAAATGGAATGCTGCTTTTGTGAAGTAGAAACACTTGCAATCACGACCTCTCTCCAGCCTCTGAAATTATCTCTAACTTCCTAACACTGAGAGATGTCCGGAAGTAGTAGTGAGCTACCCCATCAATGGAGGTATTCCAGCAAAGGCTGGACAATCATTTGTTGAGAATGTTTTAAGAGAAGATTCCTCTTTAGGTGTGAGCTGTACTAGATTCCTTTGGCTCAGCCTGTGATTTTTCTCTTATCCTGAAAATCCCCAAACTGTAGAGCCCCAAAGAGCAGCCAATTTTGGACTGCAAGGGCTTGGTATCATAAAGATCCTGGCATCATCGCCTATAATTCCCTAATCTTTTCTTGTTTTTGCTCAATCATTTCAGTCATGTCTGCTTCTTCATGACCCCATTTGAATTGGGATTTTGTGTTGTATTTTGGGGGGGGGGCTAAAGATACTGGAGTGGTTTTCTATTTCCTTCTCCAGCTCATTTTAAGGATGAGGAAACTGAGGCAAATAGTGTCACACAGCTAGTAAGTGTCTAAGGCCAGACATGGACTCAGGTCTTCCTGACTCCAGGCCCTGTGCTCTATCCACTGCACCACTAGCTGTCCTATCTCTCTTAGGTGACATTTCTGCTGGACACAGGACAGAGTTGAGGATCTAACTCCTCAAGCAGTAGCCAAAGGTTAGATGTGAGAATTGAAGTTTATCTCCCAGCTGGGGACTTTTCAGATGTCACTAGGGCAAGAGGAAGAAATTCTTGAGAAGTCTTGACAATCAAGTTCTAAAAAGAGTGAGAGGAAAGGGGACTGGGGTGGGGGAAGTGTTTTTCCAGAACAGAAGTGGGAACAAGTGAGAACTGTCTCTTTGAGATGGACTTGGAAGAGGTTTTATGGTCTAATGGAGAGATCACTGGTTTTAAGAGCCAGAATCCTAGCCCTGACACCTCCCAGTAAGTTCATCTTTATGTTTCATGTTGATTCTTTTTTAAAATGAGGGAAATAAGACTCCTTACATTAGATATGTGACAGAATGCTAAGCGTGGGGTCAGAAAGATTTGGGTTTGAATCCTGCTTCTGATATTGGCTAGCTCTATGACCAGCCATTCAGGCTGCCTAAGTTTCAATTTCCTTATTTGTAAAGTGGGTTTGATAATCTCTGAAAGTTCCTTCCTTGCAGGGTCATCATGAAGTTCAAATAGGATAAAGTATGTGGCATGTTTTAGCCCTACCTTCATATGGACTCATAACCTGGAGGTGTGGGGAGAGAAGCGTTCCTGACTCAAAAAGAAGGATCAGGTTTTTCTCTTTCTCTGATTTTCTCCCAACCCAGAGGAAAACTCCAGAAACCTCTAAGACAGTGGCTCCCAAACTTTTTTGGCCTACCACCCCCTTTCCAGAAAAAAATATTACTTAGCCCCCTGGAAATTAATTTTTTTAAATTTTATAGCAATTAATAGGAAAGATACATGTACCTGTGGCCATCACCGCCCGCCCTGGATCACTGCAGCACCCACCAGGGGGCGGTGGTGCCCACTTTGGGAATTACTGCTCTAAGACAACCCTAAAATATGACCCAAACCTAGGGTCTCCCCAAACAAACGGGTAATTGAGTCCCTTCAAAAATGGTACTCCATGCACAACCAAGGCATTAGGGATAGGATACTAGTTTAAAGGACTTTAAGAATAATTGCAGAAAACAGAAAACAAAAAATATCTCAAATAGCCCATTGCTCTTAGAGGCCTTATGGAAAGAACGTTGCATCTGGAGTCAAATCCTGGCTTTCTTCATTACTATTTGAATAACTTTGGCTAAGCCAATTTATTTTTTTTTTTTTAATTTTTTTTTAACCCTTGTACTTCGGTGTATTGTCTCATAGGTGGAAGATTGGTAAGGGTAGGCAATGGGGGTCAAGTGACTTGCCCAGGGTCACACAGCTGGGAAGTGTCTGAGGCCGGATTTGAACCTAGGACCTCCTGTCTCTAGGCCTGACTCTCACTCCACTGAGCTACCCAGCTGCCCCCTAAGTCAATTTATTTTTCTGGATCTTGGTTGTGCTAAATAATCTTTGAGGTCCTTTCTAGCTTGAGATCCCACAATCTATAATCATTTGGGGCTAAGAAACCATGAGGAGCCATGGATGAGCTTTATTATCCACCAAAATGAGGGACATAGCCCAGAGAATTCTGTCTGTCTCTTTCTCCGTCTCTGCCCATCTGCCTATCTTGTTTCTCTTCAGTCAGGAATCAAGGGAGAGAGACACAGTGGGCTCAGGTAAACAGTAAACTTGGAGGGAGCCGAGGGACAGGGGTCTAGCCTCTTCAATAGTTCCCAGGATCCTAACTTCCGTTTTCTGTCCTCCTCTTTCCCCCTTTTCTCCCCCCGGACTCCTAACTCCCGCCTCTGCTCTTTTCCCACCGTTTTAATCTAAATAAATCTAAGCCATCTTGGCCCACATCCTCCCTTGCAACATCCCTCCTTCGAGGTCCCAGGGATCCCACGACACAGTCACGCCTCAGGGGCCAGATCACTGGCCCAGTGCCTGGACCAAGCATCTGGCTGATGTGCAGCCACTCACACGATCCTCACAGTATGCACACAACAGATCTATGTGACGTCTGCACATCACACAGGCTTGTGTGTGACACTCGCCCACAGGTACCTATGTGGTCGCAGAATGCATTCCTGCACATTCACAGCCCTCCAGAAACTCACATGCATGTCCACATCTATACCCATAAATTATTCAAGTTTATAACTCAGAATACACCCACATAGAAATTCACACAGACGCTCACATGTGTCCAATCTTTTCCCCTTATTGATCTCATCTGGTACCCTGGCTTCAATTATCACCTCTAGTCCAATGCTTCCCAAATTTGGATATTGGTAACCTCTCCCCTGAGCTCCAGGACTGCATTCCCATCAGGATATTCTACCAGCAGTCCAAACTCAACATGTCCCAAACTGGACTAGTTCTTCATCTTCTCAAAACCCTGTCTTTCCTCCCAATTTCCTATTTCTACTGAGATCAGCACACTCTTCCCAGGCACCGCTGAAACTTGTGAGTCATCCGAACATCTTCCCTGTCTCTCACCCTTCACATCCAAGTTGCCAAGCCCTATTTATTAATTCTGCCTGGGCATTTCTCATGACCCTCTCCTTTCCACTTGGGGGAAGTTCTACCCTAATTCAAGCCCTCTTCTACTCTCTCCTGTAATATTTCGGTAGCATCCAAATTAGTCTCTCTTCTCCAGTCCACCTTTCATTCTCCTCCTGGGTACCACACTGATCTCTCAGATTCCTTGATTGGATGTAAGTGTCTTAAGCCCAGGGACTGATTCAGTTTTATCTCTCTTAGGATCATAGATGGAGAGCAGGAAGAGACTCGAATAGATGAAGTGATTTCAAGATCATGTAAGCAGTAACAGAACCTGGATTTGGATTCAGATCTTCTTCCTCCATATCCAGTGTTCATTCTATAGTTTCTTACTATGCCAAGCCCAGGTACACTGTAGATGTTTGACAATAATTGTTGGTTGCTCAAAGGTCTTTGGTGGCTCCCTGTTTTCTCTAAGAAAAATACATATTCCTTGACTTGGCAGGCAAGGCCATCTTGCCTATTCTAACAATTTTATCTCTTACTACTCTACTCTGTTTCCCATATTTCATGTTCCAGAAAAGTGAGTATTTTTCTGTCCCTAGGTCTTGTCTTGTCCCCTTCCGTCTCCAGACTTCTGGTCCCACCATCCTTGATGCCTATCATAGACATACAAATTAGCTCTCTCTTCCTCATCTCTCTTTTGAGCTCCCCAATTCTACCTCCATTTTTATCTGAGATGCTCGTTCTGCCATGAAGCTTCCTTCATTAACTTTTCTCCCAGAGAAGAAAGTGTTCTCTTCTCCCTCCCATTTCTTCTGCAATTTGCCTGAAACTTTCCTTTCCATTAATCTCCCTTGGCTTGTATTGATTATTTGGGCATGTCTTATTCCCTCTGTTAACTCCTAGAATGTAGAGTTGGTGTGGTATCTCATGCCATGCACAGAGTCGATACAGCATGGAGCCTTATACACAATAAGTGCCTAATTAATGTTTATTGAAAATAAACAAGATGTCTCATAACTTATTCAGCCTGTCCCTAATTGACAGCCACCACTTAGTTTCCAGTTATTTGCTACTACAAAAAGCTGTTACAAATATGTTTTTGTACCTACAAGTCTTTTCTCTCTTACTAAAGATAGTAGTGGTATCATTGGGTCAAAAGTCATCAAATCCAATCCTGCCTTCTCCATGCCAGTTTAATGATTTCTTGGACATAGTCCCAAATCACTTTTCAGAATGGCTGGATCAATTCATAATTCTACTAATATCAGAAGGACCTTTAGTGAAGTGACCCAGGGATTAGTTGTTATTTAGTCATTTTTCAGTCTGTTCAATTCTTTGAGTCCACATTTGGGGGCTTGTGGGGGTAAATATACTAAAGTGGCTTGACATTTCCTTTTCTTTTTACAGATGAGAAAACTGAGGCAAACAGGGTTAAGTGACTTGCCCAGGTTCACACATAGTCAGATTTGAACTCAGGAAGATGAATCTTCCTTTCTCTGGGACTAGCCCTCGAACCACTATGTCACCTAGCTGCCCAGTGATTAGTTGAGTTCCCTTTAGTATTTTAATGATGATTTTGTTTGATAAGACACTTATCAGATTTCCAGAGGCCCTGAGTTTGGGAGAGCTAGCTAATATGTTGGATGACAGAATCAACATACACAGTTTCAAGTGTCTCTTTTACTATCTGTCAGCTGCCTGTGGCCTGTTCCTCTCCACTTGGGTGGACATCTTCCACACCTCACACTTCCAGTCCCTGAGATAACTAATCCGCTCTTCTTCGGAGCTCTTGTCCTAGGGTCTAACACAGTTGTTTGGTGACTATTTGTGTGCAAAATAGCCCACTTAGCCCGCTGTTGGACTGGCCCTAGACACAAGACCATGCCTCAGTTCCACCTCCCATCTCGCCATCTGTTGTGTCTGCATGAAATACCCCCATTAATTTGTAAGCTCTCTTGAAGGTCCAGACTCTGTTTTCATTTCTATTTGTATCTCCAGAATTCAGCACAGTGCATGACACAGAGTAAAGGCTTAATACTTATTGACTGATTAATTAACCACACTCTCCTTTCAACTTCCCCAGAACAAAATTCCTTTCCCTTATAACCTTTCCCTTATTTCTAGTGCCTTCTATTAAATATAAGCTCCTTGAGGGCAAGGACTATCTCTTTTTAAAAAGATTGATATCCTCAGCACTTAGCACAGTAAGTAATAATAGTCTGTAATAAATGTTTTTCCTTCCTTCCTTCAGCTCAACAGTTAGAACAATGAACTAAATCTAAGATGACATTGAATAGGAATAAATGTTAAATGCTACACTTTTAGGTTTAAGAAAATCAAGTCCCTGAGAAAGAATGCTATCCACATCCAAAGAAAGAACTGTGGGAGCAGAAATGCAGAAGAAAAACATATGATCGATCACATAATTCAATGGGATATGATTAGGGTTTTTATGTTAAAAGATCACTCTATTGCAAATATGCCTAACATGGAAACAGGTTTTGAACAATGATAAAACATGTACAACCCAGTGGAATTGCTTGTCAGCTCTGGGACAGGGGAGGGAAGAGGGGAGGGAGAGAAAATGAATCATGTAACCATGGAAAATATTCTAAATTTAAAAAAAGAAATCAAGTCTTAGTCTTGGGTTCAAAATTCAGCTACACAGATACAGGATGAGGAAGACATGGCTAGACAGGCATTTGTGTGGAAAAGACCTGTGGCGGTTAGTAGATTTTTCAACAAGAGGCAATAGAGTACAAGCAGCAAAAAATGTTTAAAAAAATGCCATTTCAATCACTGACTCGATGATAGAAGTATAATGGCCACTGTCCACAGAGCCTATATTGCTGCTAACCCCTGCATGCTTCAGATCCCATGTGGAGTACTCCATTTGGCTCCAGCTACCATGTTTTAGGAAGCTCATTGACAAGCTCGAGCCACTCCAGACTAGAGGAACAAACCATTATAATGTAGGGACTTGAAATATAGTCTGGAAAAAATGTATGAAGGACACAGTATGGAAGAATGGGAAAGATATATTCGATTTGTTTTTACTTGCTCCCCAAGGACTAGAAGCTTTGGGGAAGAGTTACCAAGATGCAGATTTGGGCCTTGATATTAGGAAAGACTTCCTAATCATCATAGTGATGAAAAAGTGAAATGGGCCTGGAGGTAGTGAGCTCCCCATCCCCAGCAGTCTTTAACAAGAGAGGCTGGAGACGCTTTTGTCAGAAATGGTAAATAAGAGACTCTTGTTTAGATTTAAAAGGACCAAAGAATGAAAGATTTAGATCTGAAAAAGATATCAGAGGCTATCAAATCTAACCTCCTCTCGTCCATTTTATAGAGGGGAAAACTGAGGTTCAGAGTAATGGGCTATCCCCTCAGAGTTTAGAATCTAGGATTCTACGATGCTGCCCACTCCCTTTGGGAAAATAAAGTGAGAGAATGGATATGAGAGCTTTGTAGTTTGTAAAGCACAGTGCATTTAATTCAGAACATACAGTACATACATTGTACAGAAATACAGTACATAAATTGCTATAAGGCTGTATAGATATACTATTAATTTTGTTATCTGATCCCCAGAGGTTGGAACATTTTTCCATACAATAGTTAATCTACATTTCCCACCCAAATGATGTGATTTCTAGTAGAAAGTCTAGTCGAGAGTCTAGAAACACAGGTTGGAGTCAGGTTGTGAGGTTCTTAAATGCTAAAGAAAAAAATGATATTTTACTTGTGAAGCAATAGGGAGCCACTGAAAGTTTTTGAAAAGGGGAGTGATGGTCAAATCTGTGCTTTAGGAATACTCATTAGATAACAAGGTGTCTAGAAACTGGATGCTAACAGACCAATTGGGAGGCCATGGCTGTAGTCTAGTTGTTCTGTCATGCCCAGTTCTTTGTGACCCCATTTAGGGTGTTCTTGGCTAAGATACCAGAATGGTTTGCATTTCCCTTCTCCAGCTCATTTGACAGATAAGGAAGCTAAAGCAATGAATGTTAAGTGACTCACCCAGGGTCACATAGCTAGCAAATGTCTGAGGCCAGATTTGAACTCAGGAAAAGTCTTCCTCATTTCACACCCAATGCTCTATCCACTGCACTACCTACCTTGCCCCACAGTAGTCCAGGCAAAAGATTAAAAACAGCCTATACTAAGGCGGTGCCACATGGGTGGGAGAGAATGTGAGCAATGCAAAATTGATAGGAATTGGCAACTGATTCGATCTGGGGGAAGGAGAGAGAGCAACAATCAAACACTATGCAGTTGTTAATGCCGGCCGCTATGTGCCAAGCCCTGGAAGGAAGAACCAATGAGGAATCCACCCAGATTTCAAACCCAGTTGAATGTAAGAGCGGTTGGACCCTGGACAAAAATAGAGAATTTAATTAGAAGGGTGGGATTAGGAAGAAAGATAATCAGTTCCATTTTGGACATGTGAAATTCGAGATGCCTATGGGACATACAGATGTCCAGCATACAACTGGGGAGCACAGACCCCAAGCTGGGAGAGACCTCAGAGGCTATCTAGTCTAGTTCCCTCTTTGTACAGATGAAGAAAACAAAGTCAAGGGACTTGACTAAGGTCACACAGCCAGAAAGCGTCAGAGGTGGTACTCCGTCTCAGGACTTTTGATTCTAGAGTCAGGTTCTTTGCCTGGGGTGGGAGGGGGTAGAGAGGACACTGGAACTCGGGAGAGAGGCAGCTTGTGAAGGACAATGTATATATAAGATAGCCATAAATTTAGGCAGGTCATATCCCTCTTGCCGAGCCCCAGTGTTCTCATCTATTAAAAAAAAGGGGGTGGCATCGAACTTGGAAATCTCTGCCATCTCATTCCAGTTCTGATATTCCATGACTCTCAAGCACTCAGGACAAAGCATTCCATAAAGAGAGCAGCAGCTTCAGGAATTCTGGGGGCAGGTGTTTGGGCAGACTCTGCCACAGGCTCCAGCCTGGGCACTGGCCAGAGAGCAGCCTCTGGGCCCGTGACAGGGTAGTGGGGGGAGGCCTGAGGAAAGCAGGGGTGGCCATCATGTCATCTCGGGGAAGGGGTGGTGGTGATCCCCATCATGCCTGTAGTACATGCCAGAGCTTCGACTGGCCGAGACAGAAGCCTGGAGGGTAGCAGAAACCTTAACTTCAATGTAGAGAGGAGGAGGGGGAAAGGAGAGTGAAGAGGTGGGACTTCACCCACCATATTTTCACTCACAATTTCTGTAAAGTGAGGTGGTTTTACTAAATCAGGAGTTCCAAACTTGGGGTCCCCAGGGGACTCCTTGGATAGTTTTCTGGGGGAGGAGTCTGTGAACTTGGATGGAATCTGAAAGACCTAAGCTCACATCTTGCTTCAGATATTTCCTAGATGTGTGACCCTGGGTAGGTCATTTAACTTCAGTCTGCTTCAGTTTCCTCCACTGTACAATGGGGATAATAATAGCATCTACCTCCCAGGGTTGTTGTGAAGATGAAACGAGATAATATTTATAAAGCATTCAGCATATGTACTTACTAAATTCTTATTTTTTTCTTTTTTTCCTGTCTAACTTCCTATCTGTTTTTTTAAAATTTAAAGTTTTTATTAATGTTAATGATTAGGTCTTGATCAATGATACACGTAAAACCCAGTGGAATTGTGTGTCTGCTAAGGAGGTTTAGGGAGGTTTGGGGGAGAGGGAATATGTAACTAGGGGAAAATATTCAAAATAAAAATTAAAAAAATTAGCTAAAATGTAAAATTTCAAAGCCTTTATCCTAAGAAGAGGTGCACAGACTTCATTAGCCTACAAACAGGGTTCACCACACAAAAAATGTTAAGAATCCCTGGACCAAATGATGTCTAAGGTTCCTTCCAGGTCCCAATCCCATGATCCTATGGCTGCCCCACTTCCACCCCACCCTTGGTCCTCCTATGACTCATCTCCCCCTAGCCTAGCCTCTCCCCGCTCTCTGATGGATTCTCTCTTCCCTTTTTCTTCTCCAGAGCACTGAGCACCAGTAGAGAGGTAACTTAGCCAAGCTAGTGGCTCCCGTCAGATCTCCTGGGTCCCAGAGTCACTTTTATCCTTCTGGCTACAGTCACCTCTGAAGTGGGATGGAAATGTATGTGTTAGGGGGAGGGGGGACTCCCCAAGAGCCTTCAGTGGGTACCTTATCGTCTTGTTTGCCTCTCTCCCTTCCTGCCTCTTCTCTTCCCCCTCACTCTGCTCCCAGCTGGTCCATGGGGAGAAGTCAAAAAGAAATGACCTATTTTCTGGGAGTTCAAAATAAAATGAAACATCTGTCTGGAGTGGGGCCAAGCTTATAAATAACCATCCTTTCTCTCCCCACCGCCAGCCAGCCCAAAGGACCAGCCGGCTCCGCTCTTTCTGCCCACGACTCCCTAGTTTATACCCCCGACCCCACACCCCCAAGTAGGAACCTAGCTGGGGACTTCCAGAGACAAGAGCCAGCAACCAATGGTAAGAGAGTGGGTGTAGGAGAACCTCTGGAGGGGCATAGCCCAGGGGAGGAGTTGGAGATGGGTTGAAATGGAGAAGGAAGTTAAGCAGATCATGGGTCCCCACAAGGGCTGGGAAAACATGTGGGGGAGGAGGTGAAGATCCCAAGAAGGAGGTTCAACATGCCTTCCCACCCTCAAGCACTTCCTGTCTCTTTTGACCATCCAGCCCAGAACTGAAGAATCTCAGATGGGATCAGGGTCTCAGAGGTCAACTAGCCCAGCTCCTATCTGCACAGGAATCCCTTCTATGACATCTCTGATAAGTCACACAGTCACTCAGCCTTTGCCCAAAGGACTCTAGGGAGGGGAACCCACTCCCCCCCTCCCCAGGTCCACTCTTGTCCTTTAGGGCAGCTCTTGTAGAAAGCATTTTCTTGGCTCCCTGAGATCTTTTTCAAGGGGTCTGTAAGGTCGAAACAATTTTCATAATTATACTAAGACATTATTTGCTTGCTAAACTACTGCCACATATCCAATTACGTATCTGTGTGAGGCCGGATTTTTTTCATATACTTCAACCAAAACGACATATCACAACAGATTGAATGCAGAAGCAGATATGAGAATCCAGCTGTCTTCTATTAAGCTAGACAGAGACTCGAAAAAATGTGCATAATAATGCCACTCTTCTCACTAATTATTTTTGCTTAGGAAAACACAGTTATTTTTCACAAAAAATAGGTTATTTATGTTCACTTGTAATGAGTTTATTACTATTAATCTTTTAAAAAATCCTACCTCGCATCTTAGAATCAATCCCAAGGCAGAAGAGAGGCAAGGGCGAGGCAATGCTGGTAAAGTGATTTGCCCAGGATCACACAGCTAGGAAATACCTGAGGCAAGATTTGGAATTACCTTTTGTTTTAAATGAATTGATAATTCCAAATTCTAGCCGTTCTCATGTCGTCTGTGGCAAATATTGATAGATAAAAGCCACTGAAACAAAAACCCTTTGATGTCCTCAATAATTTTTAAGAGTGTAAAGAGGTTCTGAGACCCAAGTTTTGAGAACTAGCTCTAGTCTAATCAAGCCTTCAACAAACATTTATCAGTCGATTGCCATGAATCAGGACCATGCTAGATGCTGAGTATACAATGACAAGAAGAATCAGACTGCCTCCAAGGAGTTTACAGTCTATTGTTCAACTGCTGAGGTGAGATCACATTAATAAGGGACAGAGCCAGGAGTTGAATCTAGGTCTCCTGACTCACAGTCCAGTGATCTCTTCGGAGTGAGTCACTGACCACAGCCCATTCAACCACTTGTTAGAGTCCAACAAATACATTGCTGAAGTGTGAGGAATCCTAGGATGTGCTTCACATTAGGCAAGTCAATTTAAGGGAGATAGCATAGCTACAGAATCCCGCCTTGACTTCCTTATCACAGGAGAGAAATCAGATTTAAAATCTCTGTCTAGCTCACTATGTCCAGTTCCTTCCCCATGTAGTTTCCTTCATGCCAGGCTCCCCAAGAAGTCAGATTTCTCTTCCAGGTTTCTCCCCTAGGTTCAGGCTAGTAGCCTTTATAATTGAGGCAGCAGTTTTTCTGTTTGTGGTTCTTTAATTCCCTGTCAAAATTCAGGTTCTTGCCCTGATTTTCCTGTGTTTCAGAGCCATACAATTCTAATGCTCATAATCCATTCCACTTATTGCTCAAAATTTCCCAATTTTCCACTTTCCTTCTGGTTTCTTCATTGTCATTCTGGCCCTCACTATTTTTCCCATTTTTCCCGGCTCCTCCCTTTCCATTACACCTGGGTTTTACCTCGGCTTTTAGATTATTTATTAATCTTTTCTTTTTATATCACCTACATTTTAAAACTCTTTTCTCTGCTCCCAGCCAGGCTGATCTACTACCTGTAATACGGAAAGATTTACAGAAAGGTATACCTGAATTGACTATATATTAAAAAATGAACAATCAGACCTCCTACTTACATCCAAATTGGGGATAGTAAAGGGGCACATTGTCAGAGAGGGGTTAGTCAGATAACAGGATGGATTCCCGGAACACAGTGAGCTTAAAGATTCTTTGTAACACATACAATCAACTATTTAGAACAAGAAAGGTTCTCAGAAATCACTGAGTCCAGTCCTTTCATCTTACAGATAAGGAAACAGAGGCTGAGAAAGATTAGGTGATTTGTCCAGGGTCACACATAGCTAGTAAATATCTGAGGCAGTAGTTGAACCTCAGATCTTTACTCCAAGCCCTATGCATTATCCGCTATACCACCTGGCTGCTCTCAGCCCTGGAAGTAACATTAGCATATGGAACATTGAATGTTAGACCAAGAAGGATCCTTAGTTCCTACTGTAGATCTGGAAGTAATTATCATTCAAAGAAAAAGATGAGACAGAATCCTCAATCCCTCCTTATACAATTTGGAAAAATTGGGAAAATGGGATCTATTCTGGAAATACAAAATAGCCAGCAACATTTCCTACCCATCCATAGGCCCCTTATTACTGACCTAGACCAAGGAATAATTTTTTCCCAGTCCCTTCACTGAGCCTCCATATTCTTCTGTAATATTCCATTCTCTGATCTAACTCTCCTCCTTCAATGAGTCCTCATCCCCTCACTGAATCTCTATTCCTCTATTGAACCCTTATTCCTTCACTGAGCCCCCATTCTCTCAATGAACTCTTATCCCCTCACTGAATAGTCCCTATCCCCACTCTGAGTTCCCTTTCCTTCACTGAAACCCAATTCCCTCATGGAGACTTCATTCTTTTACTGACTTCCCATTCCCTCAGTGAATCACCATCTCCCTCTGAGCTCCTTGGTACCAGTGAGTAAGCATTTCAGTTATCCTCCCAAATCCTTCCAGCTACAAAATAATAGGGGGAGGAATGGGGAATGGGCTGAGGGGACGATGGGGCTTTCATCAACAGCATTGAATGAAGAGGAAGATTGTGACTCTTCTTAGTCACAGTGTTCCCAGGGAACGCTCCACTCCTACCTCAACTGGGGACCTTTTGGATTCTCCATGCTTAATTGATTCATTCAGTTGGTTCAAAAATATTCATCAAAGCATCTACCATAGATGGAACCCTATGCCAGGTGCTGGGAAAACTTCTAAGAGAAATAAGAAGTCCCTGCTCTCAGGAAACTCAGTCTATTGAGGGGTAAGGTGGGAAGGAGAGTGGGAATGTGGATAGACTATGTATAAATAATTATAATAAAAAAGCAAGATGTGTGGGTGTGTGAGAGACAGACAGACAGACAGACAGAGACAAAGAGAGACAGAGAGAAAGAATCTGTGCCACCAAAGAGGAGATGATGGCTTAATTACAGCTGGGGGAATCAAGTAAGGCTAGGTATGTATTAAAGCCAGCTCAAACAGGATCCTAAGAGTTGACCATTAAATTTTCAGGGTAAGGTGTGGCAGCTGGGTAGCTCAGTGGATTGAAAGTCAGAACCAGAGACAGGATGTCCTGGATTCAAATTTGGCCTCAAACCCTTCCCAGCTGTGTGACCCTGGGCAAGTCACTTAATCCCCACTGCCTAGCCCTTACTGCTCTTCTGTCTTGGAACCAATACAAAGTATGATTCTAAGATTGAAGGTAAGGGTTTTTAAAAATAAAAATATCTTCAGTGTTTTTACTGAGCATTTACAGCTCAGAAATTTGTAGCAAGTGCCACAAATCAGGACTTAATTTATTGTTTTGTTCATTGTCTGGGCTCAAGAAAATGAGAGAAATTTTAATAATGCAGATTAACATTTTTAAATGTTTCCTCCCTTTCCAGAGAGCCGGTTATAAAGCATTTACCAACATATTCCTGGGTAAGGTTTTTTGAAGATGGCATTTGAAGCTGAAGAGGATTTCATCCTACAGCAGCTAAGTGACTGCTGGGGAGCACAGTAGATAGAATGCTGAGCCTGGAGTCAGGAAGACTCATCTTCATGAGTTCAAATTTAGCCTCAGACACATACTAGCTGGGTGACTCTGGGCAATCACTTAACCCTGTTTGCCTCAGTTTCCTCATCTGTCAATGAGTTGGGAAAGGAAATGACACTTCAGTATCTATGCCAAGAAAACCCCAAATAAGGTCACAAAGAGCTGGGACACGACTGAAAAATGACTGAAAAGGATTTCAATAAGCCAGGATAAGGATGGGGATACAAACATATTACAGGCATAGAGGATGTTATGAACTAAGACTCCAAAACAGAAAAGCAAAATACAACTTGAAGGGGACCATAAAATGCCTAACTTTATTGAGCCGGTCTGTCAATGGAATTTAGGAATGTGGGGAGAAGATCAATGTGGGGAAAAGCAATGCAGCACCAGAATGTGAAGTCCTTGAATGCCAAGCTAAGGAATAACCACTTTCTCCTGTTGCAATGGAGAATTATACTTGAGCAAGAGAAAAAGAAAGAGATGTTTTAGGAAGAAAACTTATAGATTTCGTCATATGGTAGAAAGAGCGCAGCCTTAAACTTTAGAGGATCTGTATTCAACTCCTGCTGCCTCTATGACCTTCAGCAAATCCTTGTATACTTTGGGCCTCTAGTTTCTTTAGCTGCCAAGGGAAGTGGTTGGACTAGATGGTCTCTGAGTTTCCTTCTAACTCTTGTTCCATGATCTTATGAGTGGCAGTCAATGCAGGGTAGAATACAGGAGTTAGGGGAGCCTGGAGATGGGACAGAAGAAGGCAGCCAAGGTAAGACTTCATAGAATCCAAGCACCTTAGAGGTCTAATCCAACTCCCTCATTTTACAGAAGAGGAAACTGAGGTCCAAAGTGATAAAGGGACTTACCCAAAATCACACAGGTGATAAGTAAAAGAGCCTGGATTCAGACTTGGCCTTCTTTCTGCAAATCCAGCACTCTTTAAGAGGGAGGAAACCTGGTAAACTGATGGGGGCGGAGAGAAGAGGAGTATACTGTTTACACATTCCTAAAGGGTCCATTTTCTGAGCAGAGACAGTTGTTGTTTGGGACTTTTGGCTATGGAAATTCCCCTAGTTCAGTTTTGGTCAGGAAACCTCAGTCTTGGGAGCCAAGACCAGCATCACAGAACCACCAAGAACTAAACAGCGGGGGCAAGACTGAGGGACTGAGCGAGAGAAGACAGGGCTTCTTTTGAGACCCTCAGAGAGCAAGGCTATGAAAAGAGAGCACACAGGCTGTCAGAACTGGTTGGGATGATAGGATCATAGATTTAAAACTTGTGGGGAGCCTTAGAGGTCATCAATTCTAACCCCCTCAATTTATAGAAGAGAAACTTAAGGCCAAGAGAGGTTAGGTGATGTACCCAGGGTCCCACAGCCAGGATGGGCCAGAAATAAAACTTGAACTCAGGTCTTCCTGACTCTGACACTGACTTATCTCTGCATTATGCCATGCTGGGGTTGAATCATTACCACTTCATTTGGCCCCTTCCCTCCTCCTGTGCCCCATGATTCCCAAGAGCACTCATAGAACTCACATATAGGACTCAAAATCCTCATTGTTTATTGCTTCACTCAGCTTTTCTGTCACCTTAATGATTTCTTGCTTTCTCACTGTGGGGCAGAGTTGGAATTTGAACTTAATCCCCTGACTCTAAACCCAGCATGTTGTTCATGGCACCATGTTGCCATGTTGAGATGCCTTGAGAGGCAAAGTGATTTGCCTATGGTCACATGCCAAATTAATGAAAAAGCCAGGATTAGAGAAGTATGTTTCCCAGTTGTCTGCCTTGTAGTCTTTATGTTGCCCCACACTATCTGCCTACCAATTTTTCTCATTATAGCAGTGTTCTCCCCAAGTTCTGAGTACCCCCACAAAGGTGCCAGGCACCACCCCATTAGAAGAGAAGTTACCCTGGATTTTCTCTTCCTTTCCTATAGTGAAGCCCAAACCTCTTGAGTTTCTCCACCTCTGTTGTGGTCACCTCCCTACCTTAGTAGTGATAGTGATGGAACGCTATTTATAATGTAGAAGGTAGCTGATGCTTTGATTGATTAGTTTGGCCAAACTGTTTCCCCCCACTCTTTTTCTTTGTTCTAAGGCAGGAATTCTTAACATTTTTTTGTGTCTTAAATCCCTTTGGCAGGTTAGTAAAGCCTATGGACCCCTTATCAAAATAATGGTTTTAATGGAATAAAATACCTTTATAAAATACCAGGATTACAAAGGAAACCAATTATTTTGTAGCAGAGTTAACAAAATATTTAAACACACACACACACACAGAAGCTCACAGACCCCTGATTAAGAACCCTTGCTCCAGGCACAGACAGTTGTCCACTTTGACTGAAAAAGATGTGGAGGATAATTTGAGCTAAACCTGGTAAAAGAGTGTCACAAGATTTTTTTAAGACCTTGAATGTTAAAAGTTTGAACTTTACTCTGAAGTTAGGCACTGGAAGGGGAAAGAGGGAAATATATCTGGGAAATGTAGATTATATAAAAATAAAATATAAATTATATTTTTAATGTAATCTAAAATTGTGTTTAAAAAAATTTAATTCCATTTTAAAAGGCAGCTGTGGGTAAAGTGAACAGATTATTAGATCTAGAATCAGGAAGACCTGAATCCAAAACTTCCTACCTGTGTGACCCTTTGAAAGTCACTTAACTTCTCTATATGCCTCAATTCTTCAGTTTTTCAAATGGGGATAATGATAATAGTATTCTCAGGGGTGCTGAGAAAACCAAATGAGATCATATTTGTAAATATGCTTTAGCATAGTGCCTGGCCTATGGTAGGTGCTATAAAAATGCTTGTTCCTTTCCTTAAAGATTCCTTCTAGCTTTGTAGCTCCCTTCTCCCTTTCTTTTTGGAGAGAGGGCACCCACAGGTAGATTTTCAGAGTATTAGAAAGAGACATACAGAGCTTCCCAGGGCAGGGAGAAAGAGGCAGAAAAGACTCTTGTCAAGTAGCCTTTTCAATAGAATGAAGTGATGAAGGGATAAATTGGGAGAAGGGGAGGTTCATGGACCTAAAACTGCCTCTGCCCCCATTACACCAGAGGGCAAAGCATCACGGAAGGGCAAGGCTGTTGGAGGAGACAACTCTTCAAAAAGGAATTGAGATCAGAGGGACTGGCTAGCCACTGGTGCATTCTGGTACATTCTCATTGGACCTTATGTCCTTTTCCTGTAGGAGTCAGGCCAGGAGAGCAAGAGTTCCTATTTATTCAATCTAACTCAATAACAAACATTTATTAAGCACTTACTTAACTATGTACAGAGCCTTGCTAGAGGTGCTGGGGAGATAAAAAGATTAAATGAAATATAAATAAAACAAAATAACTTTAAATAAATAAATTAAATAAATAAAAAAAAACTTTACTATGCAGTATGGAGATATAACATAATGAAAATATTTTAAAATATTCATATAGGGTTTTAAGGTTTACAAAGCATTTTTCTCCTGACCCCCTGGTTGCATATTGCAAGTATTATTATCCTCATTTTACAGATGAAAATTATTTGTCTGGGGTCCTGAGCAAATAATAACTGAGACTGGAACCTAGCTCTTTAACTAATAGAATCCTTTCTACCATGTCATACCTGACAAGGGCAGAACAGATGAAAGCAATAGGTTATCACTATTTGTGAAGGAAAAATTGTTATTGACTAAGGGAATCAGAAGAGGCTTCTTAGAGGATGGAATATCTTAATTGGGCTTTAAAGTATAGACAGGCGGCTAAGGGGGATTAGGGGGATTTAGGGGAGAGGGAAAGAACATGAAATATGTAACTATGGGGAAATATTCAAAATAAAAATGAAAAAAAAAGTATAGACAGGGAGGAAACAAACTTTTAGGAAGTGCCTGGCAGGATTGTTAGGTGACACAGAGGATAAGAGGGCCAGACCTGGAGTCAAGAAAACTCATTTTCCTAAGTTAAAATCTGGCCTCAGACACTTATTAGCTGGGTGACCCTTGGGTAAGTCATTTAACCCTGTTGTCCTCAGTTTCCTCCTCAGTAAAATGAACTAGAGAAGGAAATGATAAACCAGTATCTTCACAATAATTCTTGGAGGGAGGTGCTATTATCGTGCCCATTTTACAGTTGAGGCAAACAAGTTAAATGACTCGCTCAAAGTCACACAGTTAGTAAATGTCTGAGGCCAAATTTGAACTCAGGTCTTTCTGACTCCAGATCCAACACTTTTGCATATTGCCCCATCAAGCTGCCCCATGGAGGCACCTTAAAATTCAATAGGTAGAAAGGAAAGGTATTCAGAAATAGAAAACAATAGTAGTAAATGCATGGACTCAGTTTGTGGTACTCACTTACTGAAGAAGACAAGTAGCTCAGCTTGACTAAAGAGTCCAGTATTGAATGGGTAGAGTATTAAATGAATCTGGAAAAGTAGAGTGGCATCTGATTATGGGAGCCTGGATGCTAAGATATGGACTTTGAACTTGATTGGCAAGAGAAGACCATGGAAAGTGTTATCATATCATCAAGCATCTACAGCATAAGACAATTTTTTCCCAAAAAAGTTGGCAGTAAAAGAGAAGAGAAACATTAGGAAGTAGTTAGATGGAGTCAGTGGAAAGTTCTTTTGTTGTCTGGAGACATGTACTTGGAGGTACAAGGAAAGAGCTCCTGGAGATGCATGAGGAAAGGGATGAGTGATGAAGCAAGAGAGATAAGAGTGGGGTGGGGAGAGGAACCAGAATCCAAGAAGGTTAACCTTAGCTTAGTCTGAGACAGGATGATATTGAAGCTGAATTTTCAGGGATGGAGGAAGGTCCTGAAGGAGTTCACTTCAGATGGTTTCTATCTCCCTGAAGCAAGAGTTCAGGTTAAGTGCAGGCTGGAGGCTGCTAAGAAGAACTTTAAGAGAAAAGGGAAGATCTGGAAGAGTTGCTGTGGGGATGAGCTATTCGACCAGTTATGAGCACCCCTAACTGTGCTACTATCTAGTCTGTTCCAATCGAACACCTTCCACAAGAGAAGTGAGAGACCCTTAATAAATATCTTGCTGAATGGCCCTGTCAAAGGAAGTGAGTTAGTCTGGCATGACTTGTTCTTTATGAACCCATGCAGGCTCATAGTAATCACTGTTTTCTTTCTTTTCCACAAAATATCCCTTTAATAATGCATTCTGTCAAAAGAGGATGAGGACCTGGGCTGGATAGTGACTGTGGGAGAGAAGACGAGGCGAATTAGAGATAGATTTCTAAAGACTGGATAGAATGAAGGGACGCCCTGTTTGTACAAACTTAAATGTTCAACCAACTCTCCTGTATAACAATGAAAAGTGATCACTGACTGAGTAGCTGGATAGGCCAGGGTCTTCCTGTCTCCGTTGAGTCCGTTCCTTTAGCAAAAGGCAGAGAGGTCTGAGAGATCTATGCTTTCCTTAGGAGGTCTCCTATTGTCCCCTTCCCCTCTTTATCCCCACCCCCCACACTCAGCCCTGAGCCCCAGCTCCTTTCATAGGCTGCCCAAACTCGGTTCCTGTCCCCTCCTCTCCTCCCCCATCCCTCCCCGCTCCCCCCCCCCAACAACATAAGGAGAGCTACAACAAACTGACAGTTTCCCATCAGCTGGGGGTTTGGAAGGACATCTTAGGAATCTGGAAAATTTGCAAAGCCGTTTAAATCCCTGGGGCTTCGATGGCCCTAGGGACTGGCCTGAAGCCAAAACCTTTCTGGGAAAACGGCTGCAGACCCACGGCTGAGGCCGAAGGTCCCCCCTCTCC
>NC_058131.1:392468370-392502016 GCF_016433145.1 Gracilinanus agilis | reverse complement strand
CAGATACTTCCTAGCTGTGTGAACCTGGGCATATCACTTAACCCCCATTGCCTAGTCCTGACTACTCTTCTGCCTTAGAACTGATGCTTGTATTCATTCTAAGAAGATGAGAGAGAGAGAGAGAGAGAGAGAGAGAGAGAGAGAGAGAGAGAGAGAGAGAGAGAGAGAGAGAGAGAGAGAGATGATTGATGGGGAGGGTGTTTTGAAGGGCTAAGGAATTGTGAAGAGAGTTTGAGTTTGCAGCGTGGAAATTAAGGAGGGTTTGAGGAAAGGCTGAAGGAAGAGGACTCAGGTGAAAGAAAGAGATAATAATCAAGCTGAAAGTTGAGAAAGTCTAGAACTCAAGAAGTCAAAGGACAGAATCGGAAGGAGGAGGGGCAAGAAGGTAGCTGATATAGGTTGTCTCCAACTAAGAGGGAAGTGGGAAAAAAAAGTTTAATGTAGGTGTCAAAGAGCTAACAAAGTTCAAATGAGGTGAGGAGTGTTAGAACAGCAGAGTTGAAGACCCCAGAAGCCTTTGCCATAGTAAGTCACCAAAGCATCTCCTAGCAAAAAGATAAGGACTAGAGATGTTCAATTCCAGTCAGTGAGCAGAGAAAAATCTTCAGTAACCTTCATCGAGAGCCATGTTTGTAGTTCTACCTCAGCCAAATTATTGCAATCTATACTCAAAGTTTATGCTATTTTCATTCCTATGAGACAGGCTAAAATGCCCTTCCCTCTACAGGTATCCAAAGTTCACGATTCCTTAAGAAATAATAGAAATTGAAGTCAAACAGCTAAAGCAGAAGGAAGGCTTTGGTGTGAAAAATAAAGGAAATGAAGAAGCTGGAGAAATAGGGATGGCAGGAAGTTAGAGGGTAAAAAAATGTCACAGAGGAGAAAGGAGAAAAGATACACTGAATATTTGGAATGAAGAAATCTGGCAAACATTTCTAAAGACTGTATGGCACACTTTTCTCAACTGACATGGTCTAAGGATATGAATAGGCAATTTTGAGATGAAGAAATCAAAACTATCAATAATCACATGAAAAAATGTTCTAGATCACACTTGATGAGAGAAATGCAAATTAAAACAATGCTGAGGTGTCACCTCCCTCCTATCAGATTGGCCAATATGATAGTAAAGGAGAGTGATAAATGTTGAAAGGGGTATGGGAAAATTGGGACACTAATGCATTATTGGTAGAGTTGTGAACTGATCCAACCATTCTGGAGGGTAATTTGGAACTATGCCCAAAGTACAAAACTTGCATACCCTTTGATTCAGTAATATCACTACTACATCTGTATACCAAAGAGATGATAAAAAAGAGGAAATGATCTACTTGAACAAAAATATTTATAGCAGCTCTTTTTTGTGGTGGCAAGAAATTGGAAACTGAGTCTATCAATTGGGGAATGAACAAATTGTGGTATATGTTGGTGATGGAATACTATTTTGCTATAAGAAATGATAAGCAAGATGATTTCATAAAAAGATCTGTATGAACTGATGCAAAGTGAAATAAGCAGAATTGGGGGAATACTGGATGACGATCATCTGTGAAACCTTGGCTACTCTTAGCAATGCAACAATATGGGACAATTCTGAAAGACTTATGACAGGGAAGGCTATCCACCTCCAGGGAAAGAACTGTTGAGTCAGATGGCTATGGATCAAAATTTACTGTCTTTTGCATTAGTATATTTTACAGTTTTATGTGGGAGTTTTGCTTTGTATGAGTATCTCTTACAACAATAACCAATATAGAAGTGTGTTTTGCATGATTAAAAAGAAAAGAAAAAAACTATATGGCACAATATGAAACCCTGGTTTGCACAAACTTAAGACTTCCTTAAGATTTATTTATTGGGGCAAGTAGGTGGGACAATGTCTAAAAACTAGGTAAACAGACAGAAAAACCTGAGTTCAAATGCAGCTTTAATCATTTACTCGCTGTGTGATCCTGGAGAAGTCACTTAACCATTGTTTGCCTCAATTTCTTCATCTGTACAATGAGAATGAATAATAGCACCCATCTCCCAGGATTGGCATGAAGGTAAAATCAAATATTTGTAAAAGTCTTTTGCAAGGCCAGGTTGCTTAATGGTTAGAGAGCCAACCCAGGAGATGGGAGATCTTGGGTTCAAATTTGTCCCCAGACACTTCCTGGCTGTGACCCTGGCCAAGTCACTTAATCCCAAATACCTAGCCCTAACCACTCTTCTGCTATTTATTCTAAGACAGAAGGTAACAGTTTTAACAAAAAGTCATTATAAAATCTCAAAGTCCTATAAAAATGCCATGTAGCTAAATCCTAGGACCTCATTGCGTAAAAAGGGAGCTCTTTACCTTAAGAGGAAGCAGCTGTTTTTCCTTTCAGGCATGGTAACAGGTGTGAGCTAGAGACTATCAAATGAAAGATCTTCCAGTAAGGGTCAGAGGAAGATGGAACAAAAAAGGGTGATTGGCAACTTCCTTCAGTAGAGTTACCTGTCAACCCTATAACAATAGGGAGATTTGCTGTCTTCCTACAACATGTATCCAATATTTGATAGTGACTCTCCCAAAGTCAACCATTCTACATGCCTGCTCCCCACTTCTTAGCTTATTCACATAAGCAGAAATGGTATTGTCAGAAGCACCTAGAAAGCATTTCTCAAGATTACAAAATCTTGGGCAATACCACATGCCTAAGGGACATGTGTGGTTCCTTACTTCATTTGTTTGTTCATTTCTTTCTTTCTTATTGCAAATAGAAGGCAAAGGCTTTTGGTATACTGGGGAAATGAACAGATAGTTAAGAAAGAGGTGTTCAGGAATGAAAACTGGATTTCTGAATAGCCAAATAAAATATGGAAATGACTGAGCACCCAACACTATATTTATATGGAATCTTGCAAATCCAATGAAAAGTAATTTAAACAGAATCAAAGAGGAAGTGTGTATACCCACCAGCATATATGTAAAGCATATATATGGGTTTTTTAAAACAGAGTTACAGTACAGGAGGAAAAACATAAATAGACATTCTTAGAAATTCCTACAAGACAAAAATTCCCCAAAGGAACCAGTAATAAAGTCTACTGCTTTCATTGTCTATATGTAAATGCACAAAGCATAAGTTAAAAAAAACAAGATTAATTAGGTGTCCAAATTCAAAGAGGTGTATATGACATTTAATATTTATAAAAAACTTGGTAAGATGAGACCTGTGTCTGCAGTGATACAGCGGATAGGCATATCTTATTATTTTTAAGAAATGAGATAGGTAAGGGCAAGAGAGATGAGAGACTAACATTGTATTGTTAAGATGTATTCATGTAAGGCAATCTAGAAAGCAGAAGGAAGAATCATGGTCCAGAATAGTTGGTTGAAGATAAAGGAAGCATTAGAAGTAATGCTGGTGTTGGAGTCTATTATAGACCATCTGGACAGAAAAAAGAAATAGATGGAGAATTTCTTTCTTTCTTTCTTTCTTTCTTTCTTTCTTTCTTTCTTTCTTTCTTCCTTTCTTAAACCCTTACCTTTCATCTTGGAGTCAATACTGTGTATTGGCTCCAAGGCAGAAGGGTGGTAAGGGTAGGCAATGGGGGTCAAGTGACTTGCCCAGGATCACACAGCTGGGAAGTGACTGAGGCCAGATTTGAACCTAGGACCTCCTAGCTCCAGGTCTGGCTCTCAATCGACTGAGCTACCCAGCTGCCCCCTAGATGGAGAATTTCAAGAAATAGATCACAAGCCTAACACAGAAGCATAATACAAGAATGATAGGAGACTTCAGATATTTAGGCAACCATTGGAGCTCTCTCTGCCAAAAGCAGAGACAAAGTTTCTTGACTTGCCTTAATGGTAGTTTTGTCTTTCTAAAGGTAGAAGAGTCAAAGAAGGAAAATTCTGTTCTGTATTTGATTCTTATCGACAAAGAGTAACTGAAATGTAGGGTGGAAATGATAATAGCCTAGGGAAGAAGTGCCTGCTCCATCTTGGATCTATGATAGAAAAGAGGAAAGTTGGGAGAAAGGTGAAACAGATCCTAGTTTTTGAGAAAACAGATGTCAAAGGGTTTGGAGAAAAGATAGGTAGGATCCCATGGACTAGATTTCTAAAGAGAAAGTCAGCCCAGAAGGAATGGGCTGCTTTCAAGGATAAAATTCCGAAGACAAAACCAATAATACTGAATTGATGACTGAATAAAAAGGAGGGAGGGGAGTATTCTAAAGGGACCAATATGGATGCACTGGGAACACAATAACCACCTTAGATTTCTAAAAGATATGTACAACACATAGAGAGGGAGTTAGGTGGTGCAATGTATACAATTCTGGGCTTGGAATCAAGAAGACTCATCTTCCTAGGTTCATTAACAACTGCTTATTAGACATTTTGAACTGGATGTTCCATAGCCATCTCAAACTCAATATGTCCAATGCAGATCTTACTTTATTTTCCTATCTCCCATCTTTTTGTCTTTGCATTGGCTGTCTTTCAGTACTCTTCTTACTTCTTCCTCCCCTTTTCTTCATAGAAAAAGATGTAGCTCAAATGTCATCTTCCTCCCCCAATTGCTAGTGCCCTCCCCCCAGCATCCAATATTTAACTAAATTATATTTATTTTGTATTTATTAAATACATTTAATACCTGGAACATAGTAGGTACTTAATTAATACTTGTTGATTGGTTTTATCCCCAAACCCAACCATCTTCCAGACTTCCCTATTACTATTTGGTACACCAAAATGCACAGACAGTCCTGATGTCATCCTTTGCTCCTATCTTGTTTCTGCCTTCCTGATATTTCTCATATATGTTCCCTTTTCTCCCCTCACTGAGGTCCTCAGCACCTCCCTCTTGTCATTCTCATTCAGTTGTTTTCCAGTCTTACTTGACTCTCCATGGCTCCATTTGGGGTTTTCTTGGCAGAGAGCAAGGGAGAGGAGGCACAGTAGATAGAGGGTGGGTCCTGGAATCAAGAAGTCTCCTCTTCCTGAGTTCAAATAGAGCCTCAGACATTTACTAGCTGGGTTACCCTGGACAAGTCACTTAACCCTGTTTGCCTCAGTTTTCCCATTTGTAAAATGAGCTGGAGAAGGAAACAACATTACAGTACAGAGTTGGAGGGTGCTTAAGTCCAAGACTCATCACTCCCCACACCATCCCCCAAATCATAGAGGGGAAATGTGTCTGATAGGACAAAGAAAGGAAACAATTTGTTCCAAGTCACACAGGGAGGCCCACCCTCACAGAGCTGAGTCAGAGCCAAAAGTCAAAGAATCACAAATTCAGGAACTCATTCCCAAAGTTTTATAGTCACAATGTGGAGAGAAGGGGTTGTAAGAGTCAGTGCACATTGACTGGGGAGGAGGCGGGTGGCTGCTGGCCACAATCCCTTCCCTGCTGGGAATCCTTTTCAAACTACGTTTTGGTAGTGGGTAGTTCAAAGAATGCTTTTTGGCTTGCTTTTCTACTAGATAAACCTTTCAGATCTGACTAGTAGATTAAATATTACTGAATTAAGTTGCTGCCAATTTTGCCCATGTTGCAATAAAAAAATTTTTTTAATTTGGAGTCAGATGATGAGTTCAAATTCCCGCTTTGCCATTTGTGTGAGCTCAGGTTAACTTAATCCCTCTGGTTCTCAGTTTCCCTATCCATAAAATTCAGGGGTCAGACCAGGTGACCTTTAAAGACCTTTTCCCTTCTAGTTCTGAATTTATGCACATCTGCAAATGCTCTTGGAATAATCAGTTAGTAAAGCACTCCTCAAATTAATTTTCTTCTTAGCAATTTTTACTGTTTTGTGAGAGATACTGTGTATAATCTTCCATCATGAAAGCTACAGCATTTTAAATTATTATTATTAAATTAACTACTGAAAAGGAAAAAATAGACTGGTGGTTATGATTGACTTATTGGGAAACATTATGACAGACCACAAAGTTTGCTGGGCAAAATCAGCAAGTTAGCTTGAGTTGATAAAAATGATCCCACCTAGAGTCAAGTAGAAGGGTTTATACCAGTGATGGTGGACCTTTTAGAGGGGTGGGTGATGCCCTCAGGCACACAGTGGAGGGGAGCAGCCCTCTGGTTTTCTAGTAACAAACTCTGGTGAACCCTGTGCTGAGGCTATGGGCATGCCCACAGAGAGGGCTCTGAGTGCCATAGGTTCACCACCACAGGTCAATACTTTGAGTCAGGTTAAATACCTGGAGTTGGCTAAAGGAGTCCTACACCAGAAAAATGACGATGATCTATTATACAGTTCAAGACAACCGGTACTACTGGGTTTCATTCTGGGCTAGGTATATTTTGTGCCTAAGTATGGTTGGCTAGTACCACTCATTTAGCTTTATGCAAAAGGACTGGCATAGCTCCATACTACCACTAGTAATGATGTTCAGAGAAAATGGTAGCCTCTATCATTTCTAATGAATGGAATCCAAAGCAGGTCCACGTGAAACTTTTTAAACCATATATTTTTAAAAAACACTTAAAAAAGAAATTTTCTCCAACCTCAGATTCCCTAAAAGACAATGTAATATAAACATTAAATAATAAAATCTATGGGTTCCCTCCACAGCAGTGTTCAGAGACAAGTTCTTAGCCCTAAATACCCATATATAATGAGAGAAAAAGGGAAACTAAATTAATTGAGTCTATCTTAAAGAAATAAGAAAAAGGAATGAGTAATAAATGAAAAGAAAACAGAAGAAAGACTAGAGAAAAGCATAAAAATTGTAGACAAAAGAACAAATAAATGATAAAACTATAAAGACATAAAATTGACACATTAAAAATGAGAAAAGAGGCAGCAAGGTTGCTCAGTGGATAGAGAGCCAGGCTTGGAGGCAAGGGATCTGGGTTCAAATCTGGCCTCAGACATTTCCTAACTTTGTGACCCTGGGCAAATCACTTAACCTTATTGCCTAGCTCTTACCATTCTTGGAGATAATATTTAGTACTGATTCTAAGACAGAAGGTAAGGGTCTTTAAAAAATGAGAAAAGAAAGGTTATAGTGAATGGAAAAGAAATTAATAAAACTATCAATGATTATTGCAAATAAATTAGAAAATTAAAAAGCAGTGGGTTTACCAAAATGTAAAATGATCAAAACAGGATGTAACTGGAAATATTAACATTAAATAGCCCAATCTTGGAAAAATCAAGCAAGTCAGTAAGAAATCATTCCATAAAAAGTTTCTGGGACAAGCTAGATCAAAAGCAATTTTTTTTTCAAACCTTCAAAGAACAAACAATTTTTGTATCACACAGATTGTTTCTAAATTTAGAGAAAAGTGATATGCTACACAGTTCCTTACATAAAGCAAATATAGTTTTGATCTCTAAAACCAGCAAAGCAAGATTCAAAGGGAAAATTACTGTCCTCTCTAGTTAATGAATATATACCAACTGACTTGTGATCTCAGTGATGAGTAGATCAAAGAACAAATGATAGAAACAATAGAAAATGTCATGAAAGGAAATGATAATAATTAAACAATAATCAAAAACTCCAAAAATGCAGGTAAAGCCATCCTTAGGGGAAAATTTAGATCTCTAAACACTTTCATCAACAAAAGAGAAAAAGAACAAATCAATAAATTGGTTGTGCAATTAAATAAAACTAGGGTAATAATTTTTTTTTAAAACCCATCTAGACAATAGAGTAAAAATTCTGAAAGCAAAAAAGAGACTAGTAAAATTGAAAGATGAAAAAAACCCAAATATCAAATGAATTGATAAAAGCTAAAAAAAACTAACAAAATAGACAAGCAACTAATCTGTTTAAAAAGAGAGAGGGAAACAGAATTGTTCCTATCAGAAATGCAAAAGGAAAATTCAAAATAATTATTAGGGAGATAAATGAAATTATCAGAAAGTATTTTGCCAGTTTATGTTAAAAATTGATAACTTAAAAGAAATTAATGCTTATAAAAATACAAACTACTTAGATTAATTAGAGAAGAAATGAATAGTTTAAATAATCTTACATCAGGGAAAGAAATTGAACAAACTATAAATAAGCTCCCAAAGGAAGAAAGATAAACAAATACCAGGACCAGATGGATTTACAAGTGAATTCTATCAAATATTCAAAGAATATTCCAATATTACATGCATCATTTGCAAGGGGAAAAAAGGCCCTTCCAATCTCTTTCAATGGTACAGACAGGGTCTTGATACCAAAACCCAGGAGAGACAAAGCAAAGAAAGAAAACCATACATCAAGGGTTCTTAATCTGGCGTCCATAGATAGATTCCAGGTGTTCCTGAGCTTAAAAGGGAGTGGTAGTGGAATACCCCTTTATTTTTAACAACCCCTAACTAAAATGTAGCATTTCCTTCAATTATAAATATAGGCAATAAACATTATTCTGAATAGGGGTCCTTAGGTTTCAACAGACTATCAAAAGAGTTCATGACACAGAAAAGGTTTAGAATCTCTACTCTAGTCCAGTATCCCCAATAATGCAAAATTTTAAAATGAAATATTAGCAGATATGTTCCAATAACATTGGAAAAATTATATGACCAGGTTGGATTTAGGCCAGGACTATAGGGTTGGTTTGATGTGAGGAAGACTATAAACATGATAAACCTCATTAAAAAAACAAAAACAAAAAATATCAACAGATGCTGAATAGACTTTTTTAAACTCTTACCTTCCACCTTAGAATCAATACTATGTATTGGTTCTGAGGCAGAAGTGGGGTAAGGGCTAGGCAATGGGATTTAAGTGTCTTGTCCAGGGTCACACAGCTAGTGTCTGAGGCCAGATTTGAACCTGGGACCTCCCATCTCTAGGCCTGGTTCTCAATCCACTGAGCTACCCAGCTGCACACACACCCCCAAATAGACTTTTGACAAAATCTAGTATCTATTTTCCATTTTTAAAACATAGGAACATTTGACTTGTCCTTAATATAGTAAATAATATCTATCTAAAACTAAGTGCAAATGTTAAATGAAATAGATAAAAGTTAGAAGCTTTTCCAAGAAAAGATCTGGGGGAACAAACTCTAAGGAGTTTAAAGAGGGAAAAAGACCCTTATGTACAAAAATATTTATTCCAACTTTTTTATAGCAAAGAAACTAGCACTACTTTTAACACAGTACTAGAAATGCTAAAAGTCTAGAAAATAAGCATAGACAAAGAAGAAATAAATTATCACTATGGTGTATGATATGAAGATTTACCTAGAGAATCTTAAAGAGTCAGCTAAAATTAATCATGACAATAAATTTATCAAAATCTCAGGCTATAAAATAAACCCACAGAAATCACCAAATATTCCTGTTGGTAGTATAAAACTGACAAAATCCATCAACGAGAGAAAGAGAAAGAAAGAAAAATCCCATCCAAAATAAATACAAAATGTATAAAATATTTCAGAACCTATCTAACTATCAAGACATACCCAGGAACTATATGAATCCAAATGCAAAATACTCTTTGCAGAAATAAAGACTGATCTAAATAACTGGATAAATATTAATTACTCAAGGTACAATATAATATAATAATGTAATTAAAATGGCAACATAATGACATAATAACAATGACAGTAAAATGGCATATAATGAAAATTATGATAGCACCTAAATTAACTTATTGATTCAGTGTTGTACCAAACTACAAAAGGATTACTTTAGAGAGCTAGAAAAAATAATAAAATTTGTCTGAAAGAACAAAAGGTCAAGAATCTCAACAGATATGGTCAAAAAAGGGAGGAAATAAGGAAACCTAATAGTACCAGATCTCAAACTGTACTACAAAGTAATAATTATCAAAATAATTTTGTGCTGGTTATAAAACAGAGCATCAAACTGTGAAATGAATTAGGTGCATGACATACAGGAGCAAACAAACTAGTAACCAAATATTTGATTAACACAAAGATTACTGTGGTAGGGACTCACCATTTGACAAAAACTACCCAGAAAACTGGAAAGCAGTTTGGCAGAAATTATGTATAGACCAACACTTCATGTCATATACTAAGATAAACTCCCAGGGGATACATGACTTAGGCAAAAAATGTGGCATCAAACAAATTAGAGGAGCAAGGAAGAAATTACCTTTCTGTTCTATGGCTAGAGGAAGCGCTCTTGACTAAATAAGCAATAGAGAGACTCATGCAAGATAAAGTGGATATGTAGATGACAAAATTGACAAGTTTTACACAAACAAAGCCAATGCTGGTAAAATTAGAAGGGAAAAAGTGACTGAAAGAAAATCTTGTTAGCAAGTTTCTCTGGTAAAGTTTTCATATCCAAGATATATAAGGAACAAACTCAAATTTATAAATAAAAAAGCCATTCCCCAATAGATAAATAACTAAAGGATATGAGCAGGTGGCTCTCAAAGGAAGAAAGATAAGGTTCCAACAACCTTATGAGAACATGTTCAAATAATTAAGTATTAGAGAAATTCAAATTAAAGCAACTCTGAGGTTAAGACTCATCAGATTGAGAAAGATGGCAAAATAAGAAAATAACAAATGTTGAAGAAACTGTTGGAGGAACATGCACATTAGTTCACTGTTGGTTGCACAGCAAATTGTTCCAACCATCTTGGAAAGCAATTTGGACTTTGCCTCAAAAGGTCACTAAACTCTGCCTAAGCCTTTTATCCAGAGATACGACTATTAGATATCTATATCAAAGAGATCAAAGGGGAAAAGGACCCTTATCGACAAAAGTATTTCTAACAAGTCTTTTATAGAAAAAAATCCTGGAAACTAAGGAGGTGTTTACCTATTGGAGAATAGCTTTATAAATTTTGGTATATGAATGTAATATGGTATGATTGTGCCATAAGAAATTATGAAATAGGCAGTTTCAGGAAGGAGAAATAGAGAAATTTATATAAAGAAATCTTTAAAAATTTGAGAACACTCAGCAATGCAATGTCAAACAAATCCAGAGAACCAAAGATGAAGCATGCTACCCACCTACTGCCACAAAGGTTTTAAGTGCAAAATTGTTGCTATTGTTCAGCCATTTTAGTTGTGTTTGACTCCCATTTGGAGTGTTCTTAGCAGAGATATTGAAGTGGATTGTCATTTCCTTCTCCAGCTCATTTTACAGATGAGGAAAATGAGACAAACAGAGGTAAATTGCCCACAATCACACAGTTGGTAAGTATCTGAAGTTACTTTTGAACTCAGGTCTTCTTGGCTCCAGGCCTGGCACTCTTTCCATTGTGCCACCTAGCTGCCTCAAATGCAAAATTAAGTGTATCTTTTGGATATGGTCAATATGAGAATCCACTTTGTTCAGTTATGAAAATTTATTTTGAAGTTTTTCTTTTTTCTTTTTAATTAAAGGTGGAAAGTGGAAGGGAAAGAAGGGAAATACTTGTTAATTGGAGAAATGGTCAAATTAAACTTTTTTAAATTAATTTGTTTATTTTTAAAAAACTTTAAAATGTTCCATAATTATTGAAACATGTTTAAAAAATGTTTTTTCAATTCTTACCTTCTATCTTAGAATCAATACTGCATATTGTGAACCATATTTTTTAATGCTCATACATTCTCTGACAAGAAGTTTCATCCAATTTCTCCCATGTAATTCTTCATTGGTAACATGTTTCTGCTTGGTTATGTCCACCAAAGGCCTTCAGCCTTCAGGAAAGCAATCTCAAATCTTGGAAGACAGTAGTATTCATGTTTACCGTGGCTCAAGCCATACAGCATCACAATTAATGAGCATACTAACTTGATTACTTAAAAAAAACACTTATGATTTCATTATTGTGGGTATTTCTTCTACCTAGGTAGATTAGGACAAACTCTAATTTTGGTTTTAGGAACTGCTTCAGTCAATATAATTTGTCCCCTAGTGACCAACCTTTTAATGATGTCTCATATGAGGCTAATTCTTGGATAATAGACAAACAGTTCATGACCAGTATCCAAACAGAATCCTTTCTGTTTTTCTCAGATTACTGGTACAATCTTTAATAACTCTGGGTTACCTCCATGCCAAGATGAAATAATGGGATAAGATTTTATTGAATTCCATGCAAAAACACTAAAGAAAATATTCACAAGTAGAATGTGGCAATATAAAAGATATGTTCATTTTGAGTAAATAAGGATTATAACAAGAATGCAATGAATTCCAGGCACGTAGAAGACATAAAGGATAACAGATGGATAGCCCAAATGTTGTACTGTTACGCATGAAATATTAAAAGAATCAGAGAAATGCCTTCAATCCATAAAAGGAAGGAGGGAAGGAAGGAGGAAAGGAAGGAAGGAAGGAAAGAAGGAAGGAAGGAAGGAAGGAAGGAAGGAAGNAGTGCAGGCGGCATGAAGTAGTAATGGCCCAGAATGGGGAAACTTTCTTCCAAGAAAGCTGAAACGAAAGCTTATCTATCAGACCTCTGGGTTCCAGGGGCAGAGTCCAAGGTTCCAGTGGTGAGGAGAGTGGGGAAGATGAAGATGATGGCCAGAGTATAGGCAGTGTGACAGGGAGGTGGCTTTAAGGACATATCTCTATTCAAGAGGCTTTAAGAAAAGACAAGAATGGCATATTAAACAGGGAGCACAAACATACACATATTGATATTTTTGCAAGTTTGTTGAATTACTGAATAAGGATCCCACCCTAGAATTTTGCATATATATAAATTCATATGTGTATAGATATAATATATAAATAAACATATTTTATATTTTATATATAATTAAATATACTACACAACAATTTTTACATATAGAAATACATACATGTATAATAACTTCCACCTTTAAGATCATATGAGCAATACTATATATGGTAGTTTATGTAAGCTACCTTTTTACTCCTTCAGATAATTAAGATGTCCAAGAGTCTAAATTCAAAGATCTAGAAGTGACACCCAAAAAAATTACAAGAATGTTTCCATGGTGCTAGTTCCTCTGGCTCCAAATCTAAAATTTCTTCTGTCAATACTTTCCAAATTTCTCAGTTTAATTCAATATGATCAAAATATCAATGAGTTGTTTCTTGAAATAGGACAGACAGTGCCTTAGTGGCACCATAGTGCTTGGTCTTGAAGCAGGAAGACTCACTTGCCAAAATTCAAATCTGGTCTCAGACACTTACTTTGACCCTGGGCAGTTCACTTAACCCAATTTGCCTCAGTTTCTTCATCTATAAAATGAGCTAGATGACCCTGGGCAAGTCACTTGACCCCCATTGCCCACCCTTACCACTCTTCCACCTATGAGCCAATACACAGAAGTTAAGGGTTTTTTTAAAAAAATGAACTAGAGAAGGAAATGGTCAACCACTCTAGTGCCAAGAAAACCCCAAATGGGGTCATGAAGGATAGGGCACAACTGAAAAAGGCCTGAACAATAACAACTATTTCTCGAAATAGATAACATTATAATAAGAACCATTCTGGAGAACAAAATAGCAAAACTTTTAAAACCTCTTTAAATAAATTTACTTTTCCCAAATAAGAAGGTTCCTGGGCTTCAGCTAATTAAGGATCCCAGCCAAGTCTCCTCGGCAATTATGTATAATGCTAAAAAGGACAAAGCAGAAATTGGGATTCAGGGAACCCTAGCAGTGTTCCTAAAGTACTAAAACACAAAGAGTGGGACACTACCCACACAGCCTTTTCCCATGGACTTTTTTTGTGCTCTGTGGCGTCATGGGACAAGGCAGACCGGGAAGAGATGTTTCCCCCTAGGGACAATTGGGCAAGTACATATGGGGGAGAGAAACAAGGACAGTCATGGTTTATCCTAATTAAGGACCAGGCTGTCTTGGATCACACACGTACCCTTACTATGTTGCTGAATTCAAGCAAAGCAAGGTTATATGCCTGCGTGTGTGAGTGCGTGTTACTTTTATTTCTGTATTGAAGAGAGAACAGCATTTTTGATTCATCCAAGCTCACCCTAAAATTTGTTTTGGCAAAAGCTAAGCATTATGTGTACTGGTTCCAGTTTCCCCAACCACTGCCACAATGGGGAAGAGTCATGAGGAGAAGTTCAGCATCACAAAGCTCAACAAGAAAAATTATAAAAATGATGTCAGTAGGTACAGAAAAGACTTTTGATGATAGATGGCAATATGATAAAAAAATATGAGATTAGAAAGGGTTTTACTTACTATGGTTTTTTTAAAGTAATGACTTCAAATTGAGATGGGATATTATACACAATGAAGAAACATTCACACTAAAAACAGATTCAAGACAAGGATGCTACTTTCATCACATCAGTTGGACATATTCTTAGAAATAGTTGTAGTAAAATAGGAAATTAATTTTTAAATTAATAATTGATAATAAATATTTATTAAGTACCTACTATGTGCCACTCAATACATAATAGGGATTCAAAGACAAGAATGAAATAGTTCCTGCCTTCTCTAGGAGCTTACAGTCTACTAAGGAAATACCCATATACCTACAGGCATATATAAAATGCATAGAAGTATAGGGCAGCTGGGTGGTACAGGGAGAGTGCCAGCCCTGGAGGTAGGAAGACTTGAGTTTAAATGTGGCCTCAGACATTTCCTAGTTGTGCAACACCTGATAAGTCATTAAATCCTATTCACCTTAGTTTCCTCATCTGTAAAATGAACTGGAGAAGGAAATGGCAGTCATTTCAGTGTCTTTGCCAAGAAAATATGGAAAGGGTCCTGAAGATTTGGACTTGACTGAAAAATGACTGAACAAACAACAACAATATAAGGTATGAGGGAGAGAGAGAGAATGGAGAAGGAACTAGCAGCTGCTGGGATCAGGAAAAGCCTCCCTTTTTGGAAGCTGAATTTTGACAGAAATCAGGGATTCTAAAAAGCAGAGAGGTAGGAAGAGAGGACATTCCAGACATGGAAGACTGCCAATGCCTATAGAGACAGAAAATAGAATGCCTTGTATAATGTAAGAAGGCTATACAAAAGAGTTTGTTAGGAAACACCTAAGAAATCCCTTCCAAGTGAAATGATGATATCTCTAGAAAATTCAAAAGATTCCAATAGGCTAAATCAAATGTTAATGACTATCAAGGTGGAAGATTATAAAATAAATTCACTGCATCTTATTACTAAAAAGATCAAGAAGAATAGATAAAAAGAGGAATCCCATTTATGATAATGACAAGTTTAAAATATTTGGGTAACACACAAAAGATCTTCCTAAAAGCAATTTTAAAAGAACTTTGTAATTAATATTTAATAAAAGAAAGGAAGAATTGACCAACTGGTAATATGTAATAATATAATATTATATATATATGTTCATATATATATAGGTTCAGAACTGGAAGTGAATGGAGAGGTCATGTAGTTAGTTTAGCCTCTTCATTTTTCAGATGGGAAACTGAGGTCTAGAAAGATTAAGTGATTGGTGGTTCAGTGGATAAAACACAAGATCTGGAATCAAGAGGTCCTGAGTTCAAATCTGGCCTCAGACATGTTCTAACTGGGTAACCCTGGGCAGGTCACTTAATTCCAATTGCCTTACCCTTATTGCTCTTCTGTCTTGGAATTGTTACCAAGACAGAAAGTAAGGGTTAAAAAGAAGAAGAAAAAAAGAAAGGTTAAGTAACTTGCCTAAAGTCAATTAATTCAGATCCAAATGACTAAATTTAGCAACCCTTCCACTGTATCACATTGGCCCCAGTATTTAATATAGGACAAAAGTCAATGCTTCTCCAGTTCATTTGCATATTAAATTAAAGATCGAAATCTTATTGGGTTGCTCATAGAACCAGATAGTATTATTTTTTTCAACTATCATTAAAATAAAGGGTCAAGAACAGCAGTCACGAAATCAAATGTAATAGACTTTGCTACTAATAGCAATGCAATGATCAAGAACAATCCAGTGAAACTTATAAAAAAGAATGTTATCCACTGGGGAGGTAGAAACACAGAAGAAAAACATGTGATTTATCACTTGATTCTATGGGTATGTGTTTTGGGGCTGTGGTTTTTAAAAGATTACTCTATTACAAATATCAATAACATGAAAATAGGTTTTGAGTAATAAGACATGTACAGCCCATTGGAATTGCTCATCAGCTCCAGAGGGGGAAGGAAGAGGAGAGGGAGAGAACATGAATCATGTAACCATGAGAAAATATTCTTTAAAAAAAAAACTAAATTAAAAAAATAATAGCAGTCATGGAGAGCCATGAAGGTAGAAGAAATTGATGAAGAAGAGACCCGGCCTGCCAGATATCAAAACATTCTTCTGGGAAACAATTAACAAAATTCTCTGGTTCTTGACAAAAACAGAGAAATAGTTCAATGGGAGAGAATAGAAAGTTCACAAATAGAAGTGATTGAATGTAGGAAATTAATGTTTGGTAAATTGCAGAATTAGAAATAATTGAGGAAAGGAATCTTTATTCGATAAAAATCTTTGGAAGATTGTTTATCCCATACCATATACTATAATAAATTCCAATTGGATTTATAATGAAAATATCTAGAAGTTGGCAGGGAATGGGGACATAGAAGGGGAAATGTATTAGCTCCTCTAAGGCTCTTTGTTGATCTATAAAAGGTAGTGTAATAATATTTTCCCTACTACCTATCTCCTAGAGTTGTGGTAAGAACATTTTATAAAATATAAAACTTTATTTAGGGGCAGCTGGGTAGCTCAGTGGATTGAGAGCCAGGCCTAGAGACAGGAGGTCCTAGGTTCAAATCCGGCCTCAGACACTTCCCAGCTGTGTGACCCTGGGCAAGTCACTTGACCCCCATTGCCTACCCTTACCAATCTTCCACCTATAAGTCAATACACAGAAGTTAAGGGTTTAAAAAAAAAAAAAAAAAAAAAAAAAAAAAAAACAACTTTATTTAGTGTCGTGCAAAATTGTTTTCTCCCAGTTGTAAAGAATAGATACATTTGTTTCCCTAAACAAATGAAAGAAATTATTGGGTTCAAAATAAATAGGATTCAATGGTTTAATTATTTTTAAGCTGCAAAACAAACAATATCACTAAAAGAAAAAAAATGTAGCAGCTGAGGTGGGGTGGAATTACAGAAACTATATCTGATGGAAGCCTGACATCTAAGGCACTGATTCAAACGGACCAGAGCAACCCCCTGGAAGGAAAGATAGTGTTGGCTGCTGCCTCTAATAGCAGTCCTTTGATGCTGCTTTGTTTATCTCCATGTTATTGCCTTGTTACTTCACACTTGGACCCTAAGCCTAGGCCTTTCAGAGAGATGTAGCTTGTTTGTCTCCTGATCAGACATTCTTGTGAGCCTAATGGCAAAGCCTTCCCCTGGCCCTGCAGGACATGGGCTGCTCTTGGGCTGACCCCTGACTGTTGCTCTCTTTGGAGAAGTCTTGTGTCTCTCTTTCTTGCTGATCCTGTTAACAGATTCTTGTTGATTCCCTCCACTCACACACCCTGAGTCTGGGACCAGAAGAGCAGCTGGGTTTCCTGGTCAATAGGCCTTTTGCCAGCCCTGCCCTAGGATGGGGCCATGTTGGGCTGGATCTCTTTCTGGCCCATTGGGAAAGGTTCAAGCAGGACCTCACTCTGCCCAATTGTAGAGGTATGGCACTCTTGGCGAGCCTGGATGGGATCAGGGTAGACACAGGATTCCATCTGGTGGGGCAGATTTAAAGTCTGTTCTCAATATGGAGATTTCATCAAATTTGAGTGGGCAGAGATGTAGCTGGTTCCACCCTTAGGAACTCATCCTTAATGGAGGCCACATGCCCATCAACAAATTGTTCCTTTAATGTGGCTTTATTCCAATCAAGGGCTGTCCAGAAAGTACTGAATTGTTGATGACAGCCTTTCTAAGGGCCTCAAATCTGTATCTTGGCAGTTCCCACCTAAATATCTTCAGAGGGCTGCCCAAGTGCAATATTACCCAGCAGGGGGCGAGCTTCCATCATAAATAAAATCATCAATTTTTCTGTCTCAAGCCCCTACCCTGCAACCCACCATGAGGTTCACTGAATCAGAAAGTGTAAGTTTAAATTTTGCTTCATTGTTTTGGGAGTTTGGGGAACCAGAGTTTGAGAAACATTTTTATGTGGGCCGTGAACCCAAATAAATTTCTTTGCTTGACCAGAAAGTCTCAAGAGGATAGTTCCAAAGTTGTCAAAAACTGGGAAGAAGTCTCTAAATCTCTCCTCTGCACCAGATGTAGCCAAAGGCTGGTGGTTTCAATTAGGAATTGCTTTAGTTTAAATACAACTCTGAGATAGAAGGGCAAGGGCTAGGCAAACTGGATTAAGTGACTTGCCCAGCCATACAGCTAAGAAGTGTTTGAGGTCAGATTTGAACCCAGGTCCTCCCAACTCCAGACTTGCTTCTCCATCCACTCAGCCCCCTAGCTGCCCCCAGCTGAGATACTCTTCTACCTAGATTTTGGGGACACTATTCTGTCATGGTTCTATTCCTACTTATCTTACTCTCTCTTCTCTATCTCCTTTGAAAGATCATTTATAATTTTACATGGCTTGAGGATTGGGGGCCATAGTACCCAGGTCTCTCTTCTGACTTCTTTCCTCTTTTATCCACATTCAACCTCCATTTCCTCATCATTTTCCATGTTTTCAATTACTATTTTCTGTTCAGATGATGCCCCAAACCAACCCTGTTCTCTTTTCCAAGTTCCATTCCTCAAATTTTTGGACACCTGCACCTAGAAGCCCCACAAGCAGCTCAGATTCAGCATGTCCACAGTGGAACTCTTTATTTCTTCCCCTGCCAATCCTAATGGCATTCCTAATTTCCAAATTTCTGTCTAAGGCATCACCATTCTTTCAGTCCCCCAAATTCCCAATCTGGAAGTCATCCTCTCAAACACTCAAGTAAAATTGTCCTCACTCTTCATTTTCATTCATTCTCCATTGCCAGTTAGTTGTCTAATCTTGTCCACCTCCTCAATATCATCCCCATCTCTGCTCATACTACATTCACTTTATATTTCAGGTCCTTACCACTTCTGGCCTTGATCATTTCAATAACTGCTTAAGTAGTTTTCTTGAACCCAGTCTCTTCCCTCTCTAATTCTTCCTCCTCATAGCTGCCAAAGTAATACTGTTATATCTCTGTTGGGACTATGCCTCTCCCCTTCTTGAAACTTCAGGGGATCTCCATTGCGTTTAAAATAAAATACAGATGCCTCTGTTTAGCACTTAAAGACCTTCACAATTCAACTGCAGAATGTTAATTTTCAGGGTAATGAAATATTACTTCCTCTTATATATTCTGGTTAAACTGAGCTACTTACTGTTCTCTGCTTATGACATACTGCATGTTCCAATTCATTGCCCTTGTAAAGGTTGTCCAGTCTGGAATTTTCTCCCTCCCTCCCTCCCTCCCTCCTTTGTCCCCCACCCAATATCTTTCCCTCCCCTTTTTCTCTCCTCTCTTGCTCTCCCTTTCTCCCTCCCTCCTTTGCCTTGCTTTCCCACTCTCTTCCCTCTTCTCTCCTCTTTCCTTTTTCTCTCTCGCACAATTTGCTTTTTTTTTTTTTTTAAATCTTACCTTCCATCTTAGAATCAATACTGGGTATCAGTTCCAAAGCAGAAGGGCAGTAAGGGTTAGGCATGGGGATTAAGTGACTTTCCCAGGGTCACGTAGCTAGGAAGAATCTGAGACCACATTTGAATTCAGGATCTCCCTTCTCTAGGCCTGGAACTCAATCCATTGAGTCACCTGTCTGCCTCCTTTCTTATTCTTTCTTTCTCTCTCTCCTATCCCTTCTCTCCTTCTCTTTTATCCTCTCTCTCCTCCTCTCCTTCCCCACTTCTGCCTCTTGTAACCTCAAGTTTCCCTCAAAGTTCAGTGCAAGGATTATCTCCTTCAAGAAACCTTTCATGGTTCTCCAAGTTTTTAATAATCTCTCTCAAATTTTTATGTATCTATTCTATGTGATCCAAAAACATGTTATTGCTGACTAGGAGGATGTAAATTTATTAAGGTCAGTGACTCTGTCATTTTAAAATTTATATCCTCGATGCTTAACACAGTAGGCACTTAATGAATGCTTATTGGTTTTTTTTAACCCTTACCTTCTGTCTTAGTATCAAGTTTTATGACTGAAGAGTGGCGAGGGTTAGGCAATTGGGGTTAAGTAACTTGCCTAAGTTCACACAGCCAAGAAGTGGCTGAGGTCAAATTTGAACCCTGCTCTTTCCCCACCCACTCATCCTACCTAAACTCAAGGCCTGGTACTTTCTAGCTACCCCAACAAATACTTGTTATTTGATTAATGGCCTTGGTTTTGATAGTATTGGAAGTTATAAGACACTTTATATCTCATCTAGCCCACAACCACTTTATAAAGGAAGAACATGAGGTTCAAAGAGGTTAATAGATTTGCCCAAATTCACATAGAAAGTATCAGAAGTTGAAGCTGAATTCAGTTTTTTTTAATTCTAAATCGACCTAACTTCTTTGTTGCATAAAACCCCCAGGCAAACTTTCTTTAGGAGTTTTATGGTGTTGTGGGTTGTGGGTAATGAAGTCTGTAGCAGCTGCTAAAGGCCAGCAGGGTCTAAGCAGTGGGATTATCACCAAAAGGAGTCTTTTTTCCCCCAAAGCTGAGTCATATTCACAAGAACTACACAGTAAGATGGCAGTGGAGGGAGATGTTTAGAATGGAGGATTAATAGAGCTTTCCTACAAGGAAAATCCAGGAGGAATTATTGGGGAACTACATTTCCTCATTTTAGGGGCAGATGGCAGGTATGGTGGATAGAGCTGTAAGAAGAAATTTAATTAAGTAGCTTTTAATCACTTATACTCAACTTTAAGTTTTCTTTTATAATAGTTTAATAAGTTGTAACTGTGTGATTCATAGCAAGAGATAGGCACAGTTGTTAGCTGGTTGTGTATAAGGCACAATAATCACAAGAATAATCGAGTAGCAATTATGGATAATGTGTAGTGTTTAGGATTAGAGATACTCTACATTACTATAAACTTATAACCACTATATGCTTTTGTAACCTGGCTGTGACATGTGGTTTTACCATTAACTATGAAAGGGAAGAAAAGGGAAGTCTGAGACCTACCTAAAGACCTAAGCAAGTGACCAATCTGAAGATCTAACCAACCAAGATTCAAGATCCAGCTTGGAAGAACCACCTAATCTGGAAGAGTTTTTGTTATCCCACCTAATTGTGTCATCACTAATGGTATAAAAATCCCTAACCTATGGACCTCAGGATCTCAGACCACACCAAGGAATCTGTAGACCTCTGACTTATGTGATTTGTACCTACCGCAATAAAGTCAGATTTTGCTCAGAAGTTCTTTATCTTTTTATTTTAGGGTGCCAGGCCTGGAATCAGGGAGACGCCATCTTTCCAAGTTCAAATCTAATTTCAGACACATAGTAGCTATCTGACCCTGGACAAGTCACTAAACCTGATTGATCTCAATTTCCTCATCAGTAAAATGAGCTGGAGAAGGAAATGGCAGGGGTTTGATGAGAAAACCCAGATGGTGTCATGAAGAACAGAAATGACTAAAGAGTAACAAACATTTCCTCATCTATAAGATGGGGATAGATGGAGAAGAGGGTTTGATTGATACTTCTCAGGTACCTATCACTTCTAAATTCATGATCCTATGATAAGTGCAGAAGATAGAAAGACTTTCACCTCCCTTCCTCTTGCTATTATACACTTATGAATGCGGGCAAAGACGGCCCTGGATTTATGGTTGCCATATCACACAATTGACTCATAACATACAGACCTGCCATTGAGCTATTTCTTCTCCATCTTGTTCTTGCATAGTTGATTATCCTAAACCAAAACTTAAGACATTAGGATTATCACTAGTTAACTTCCTATCATTAGTGACAAATCCCATTATACTCTGTCCTGTGCACTAACTCCTAGCTTCTTGCCACCCACAAATTCCATAAAATATCCTGGCCACTGACTAAACAAGCTAGAGATTCAATGAGTTTAGGGTTGAGGATGTAGCTTTGTGATTGCTTCTAGATTTTTTGATTTATTGATTATTAATAACAACAATCATGAAAAACATATCCCTGTAGGATTTAGAGGACTGAATGGTTCAGTATCTAGCTCCTTGAGACCCTGTGGACCATAGTATGCCAGGCATTTCGGTCCATGGGATTTTATTGGCAAAGATAACAGAGTGGTTTGCTATTTCTTTTTTTTTTTTTTTTTTAATTTTTAAACCCTTAACTTCTGTGTATTGACTTATAGGTGGAATAGTGGTAAGGGTAGGCAATGGGGGTCAAGTGACTTGCCCAGGGTCACACAGCTGGGAAGTGTCTGAGGCCGGATTTGAACCTAGGACCTCCCGTCTCTAGGCCTGGCTCTCAATCCACTGAGCTACCCAGCTGCCCCTGGTTTGCTATTTCTTTCTCTGTCTTTCTCTCTTTTTTTTAAACCCTTGCCTTCTGTCTTGGTAACAGTTCTAATATAGAATAATGGTAAGTGTTAGGCAATGGAGGTGAAGTGACTTGCCCAGAGTCACACAGCTAGGAAGTGTCAAAGCCAGATTTGAACCCACTCTCCTGACTCCAGGCCTGGTACTCTATCTAGTGTTCTACATAGCTGCCTCTTGCCATTGCCTTCTCCAGCAGATCACCTTTTGTCAGAACTCCTTTTGAAATTTTTTGAGTTATTGTTGGTTTAATATATATAACATAATATGTACCAGAATGACAATATTGTGGATTGTTATAAATATGTAGTAAATTAGAATAAATAGTCTTATCCTAAAGAAACAAATTCTCACAGTAGCTATGTCCAAAAATCTGTTTCCCCTTCTCCCTCCTCCCTTTTACTCTTCCCTGCTCCCCAAGAAGGAAGGTAACACATAGACTGTACCTCTATAAGACATATTTTCCTGTTCATCATGTTGTGAAACAAAATACATAATGCTTACACTAGAGAAAAATTCAGAACTTTCCCTTACTGGTTGCTTATTCCCTTTTTCCTATCCCTTCTAAAGTTCAGGAGTTCTTAATCATTTTCATGCTATAGTCTCCTTCAACAGGTTGGTAAAATCTGTGGATTCCTCAGAATAATGTTTTCTAATTCAGTAAAAAACCTTTCTTGGTAGTTTGATAGGTATGACACTGGATGAGTAAATTAATTTGGGTAGGATTGTCATTTTTATTATGTTAGATTAACTATTACTTTATATATTTTATTTTCTTTCAAAGTACCAGCTCCTGGCCTTATGTATTGGTTCAATAGTTCTTTCAATTTCAATTTTATTAATTTGTCCTTCAATTTTTAGGATTTCCAATTTAGTTTTTATCTGGGGATTTTTATTTTGTTCCCTTTCTAGTTTTTTAAGGTACATGACCAATTCATTGATCTCTTCCCTCTTTGATTTGTTGATATATATACTCAGGGATACAGATTTTCCCCTGAGTACTGCTTTGGCTATATACCATAGGTTTTTGATATGTTGTATCCTCATTGTCATTCTCGTCAATGAAATCAGTAATCGTTTCTTTGATTTATTCTTTTATTTTATTCTTTGATTTATTCTACCAGTTTTAAAGAATTAGATTGTTTAGTTTCTAATCAATTTTAAATTTTCCTTTCCATAAGCCCTTATTAATTATTATTTTTATTGCATCATGATCTGAAAAAATTGCATTTATTATTTCTGTTTTCCTACATTTGTTTGCAATGTTTTTATGTGCTAGTACATAGTCAATCTTTGTATATGTGAAATGTGCTGCTGAAAATAAGGTATATTCCTTCTTATCCTTATTTATTTTTCTCCAGATATCTAGTAGCTCTAATTTTTCTAACATTTCATTTTAGTCAGTTTCCCCTTTTTCTCTCCCTAATATTACTTCCCTTCCTACCCCCTCCCTTTTTATTATTCTCTTCTTACTATAGTGCCTTTTATTTATTTTATTTTTTTAAACCCTTACCTTCTGTCTTAGAATCAAAGCAATGGGGGTTAAGAGACTTGCCCAGGGTCACATAGCTAAGGAGTGTCTGAGGCAAGATTTGAACCTAGGATCTCTTGTCTCTAGTCCTGGCTCTCAGTCCACTGAACCACACAGCTGCCCTCACAGTGCATTTAAATGACACCCCCCCCAACTTCTCCCTCCCTTGTATTGCTCCCCTCCTCACCAGACAATTTATTACACTTCTACTTCTCTATAGGGCACAATACAATTCTCTGCCCCAATTGATCTGACTGTTCTTCCTTCTCTGAGTCAATTCCAATGAGCATAAGTTTTAAGTATTACCTGTTACCGACCTCTTCCTCCCTTCTGTTGTATTGGTCTTCTCTCCCTACCCCTCTGCTTCTGCTCTTCTTTATGAAATATATAGTTACCCCATATTTTCTCTTAGTATTGTCCTCTTTTTTACACCTAGTTTTTATATATCTATTTTTGTCATATTGTCCTATACAATTTACCACTGTACCCTTTAAGTATACTTCTTCTAGCTACTCCAATGATAACAACAATTTTTAAAAGTTACTAATATCTTTTCATATAGGAATACCAATCATTTTACCTAATTGAGTCACTTAATTTTTTTTTCTTTCTTAATAATCTTTTTGTGATTCTCTTGAGTTCTGTATTTAGGCTTCAGATTTTCTGTTTAAGTATGTTCTTTTCTTCAGGAATGCTTGGAAATCTTCTATTTTTTTAAATGACCATACTTTCCCCTGCAAGAATGTAGTTGATTCTTGGTTGTAGACCTAGGTCTCCTGCTTTCTGGGATATCATATTCCATGCTTTCTGGTCCTTTAGTGTGGATGCAGCTAAGTACTGTGTAATCCTAACTGTGGCTCCATGATATTTGAATTGTTTCTTTTTAGCAGGTTGTAGTATCTTTTCCTTGGTCTGGAAGTTCTTGAACTTAACTATAACACACCTGGATATTGTCAATTGTGGATTTAATGTAGGAGGTGATCTGTGGATTCTTTCAGTCTCTACTTTACCCTCTTGTTCAAGAATATCAGGGCAGATCATCAGCATTTTTGTATATTTCCAACACATCTCAGCAGCAAGAGTTAGAAAGAGAAATTCCATTTAAAATTGCCCTAGATAATATAAAATATTTAGGAATCTGTTTGCCAAGACAAACACAGGAATTATATGAACACAATTACAAAACACTTTCCACATAATTAAAACTAGATCTAAAAAATTGAAGAAGCATTGATTGCTCATGGGTAGGATAAGCTAACATAATGAAAATAACAATCCTACTCAAATTAATTTGCTTATTCAGTACCATACCTATCAAACTATCAAAAAACTTTTTTTACTGAATTAGAAAAAAATATGACAAAGTTCATTTGGAATCATCAAGATTCTTGGAAAAGACCTTGGAAAAGATCAAGAATATCAAGGGAAATAATAAAAAAAAATGTGAAGGATAGGGGCTTAGATCTTAACCTGTACTTTAAAGCAGTGGTCATCAAAACAATATAATACTGACTAAAAGACAGAAGGGAGGATTAGTGGAATAGTCTTGGACTAAATTACCTCAGGAAAACAGTGTGTGATAAGCCTAAAGATCCCAGATTTGGGGACAAAAACCCACTATTTGACAAAACTGCTGGGAAAATTGGAAAACAGTATGAGAAAGATTAGGTTTAGATCAACATCTCACACCCTACACCAAGATAAATTCAGAATGGGTGAATGACTTAAATATAAAGAAAGAAACTATAAGTAAATTAGGGGAATATAGAATAGTATACCTGTCAGATCTATGGGAAAAGAAAGATTTTAAGACCAAGCAAGAGACAAAGAGTATTACAAAATGTAAAATGAATAATTTTGATTACATTACATTAAAAAGGGGTTGTACAAACAAAACCAATGCAACCAAAATTAGAAGGGAAACAACAAATTGGGAAACAAATCTTTATAACAAAAAACTCTGACAAAGGTCTAATTACTCAAATATATAAGGAGCTAAATCAATTGTATGAAAAATCAAGCCCAGTTGATAAATGGGCAAGGGACATGAATAGACAATTTTCAGATAAAGAAATCAAAATTATTAATAAGCACATGAAAAAGTGTTCTAAATCTCTTATAATTAGAGAAATGCAAAACAAAACAACTCTGAGGTACCACCTCACCCTTAGCATATTAACTAATATGACAGTAAAGGAAAGTAATAAATGTTGGAGGGGATGTGGCAAAATTGGGATATTAATGCATTGCTGGTGGAGTTGTGAATTGATCCAGCCATTCTGGAAGGCAATTTGGAACTATGCCCAAAGGACTTTAAAAGACTGCCTGCCCTTTGATCCAGCCATACCACTGCTGGGTTTATACCCCAAAGAGATAATAAGGAAAAAGATTTGTACAAAAATATTTTTAGCCTTGCTCTTTGTGGTGACAAAAAAATTGGAAAGTGAGGGGATGCCCTTCGATTGAGGAATGGCTGAAGAAATTGTGGTATCTGTTGGTGATGGAATACTATTGTGCTAAAAGGAATAATGAACTGGAGGAATTTTCTCTGGGAATGACCTCCAGGAATTGATGCAGAGTGAAAGGAGCAAAACCAAGAGAAAATTATACACAGAAACAGATACACTGTGACACAATTGAATGTAATGGACTTCTCTACTAACAGCAATGCAATGATCCAGGACAATTTTTGAGAGACTTATGAGAAAGAACACTATCCATATCCAGAGAAAGAACTGTGGGAGTAGAAACACAAAAGAAAAACAAATGCTTGATCATGTGGTTCAATATGATTGGGGATATAGACTCTAAATAATCACTCTATTGCCGATATTAATAATATAGAAATAGGTTTTGATCAGTAATACGTGTAAAACCCAGTTGAACTGCTTGTTAGCTATGGGAGGGGAATGGGAGGGGAGGGAAAGAACAGGAATCATGTAACCATGGAAAAATATTCAAAATTAATTAATTAAATAAACTTAGGGAAAAAAAGAATATCAGGGCAATTTTATCAGATAATTTACTGTAGAATGATGTTCAGGCTTTTTCTTTGGTCATGATTTTCAAGTAGTCCAATAATTCTTAAATTGTCTCTTCAGGATCTATTTTCCAGGTCTATTATTTTATCTATGAGGCATTTCATATTTTCCTCAATTTTTTCATTCTTTTGATTTTGTTTTATAAATTCTTATTGCCTTGTCAAGTCATTCACTTCTAATCATTCAATCCTAATTTTTTAAAGACTGAATATCATCCATGACTTTTTGATCCTCCCTTTCCTTTTGATCTATTATTCTTTGTAGGTCATTGTTTTTATCTTTTACTTTCTTTGCCTCATTTTCAAGCTGGTCAATTTTTGTTTTTAGACGCTATTTTCTTGTTTTAGTTCATGTGCCTCTTTTTCCTGATGACCTATTTTGCTTTTTAAGTTCTTTTCCCAATTTTCTTCAATCTCTCATAATTGTTTTTTGAATTTTTTTTAGTTGTTCCAGAGCCCGAGTCCAATTCACTGGAGTTTCTAAGTTTTTTCTTGGGGTTCCTTGGCCCTCCTCTGCTCCATTTGTTCTTTGTTCATTACCAGAATAGAAGCTTTTGATTATAATTTCTTTTTTTTTCCTGTTGTTTTCTCATATATTTTCCTTCTTCCCCACTCCTTATTGACTGTATTTTTGCTCCTCTGTTTATTTGCTGGTGAGTTTGGGCTTTTCTGCCCTAAAGGGGCTTCTTCTCTGCTCCACTAATTAACTAGATTAGGCTGAAGGAGCTGACCTGTTGTGTTAATGTGCCCTAAAACCAAATCTTCCTTAGCTGCTGGCAGAGGCTGAAGGTGAATGTGAAAGTGTGGAGGCTGAAAGTAGTTAACTCTCCATCCTCCCCTCTGCTCCTTTCTGCCAGCTGCCTCCCTACCAGCTACATAGTTAAAGCTCTGAGCTTCCCGTGGTGGTACCAAGGTACTTTGTCCAGTTCCCACCTTCACCATGGGATCCCAAAGTCAGCTGGATTCCTATCACAGGTCCCAGTGCAGTAGGTGGGGGAGGGGTTTGGGATCTTTCCTTTATACCAGAGAATTCAACTTTATCTGCATGCCTTTCAGGTTGGATTGTGTAGGAGAGACCTGTGGCTCTGTCTTATTGTTGAGTTTGACTTTCTATGTATGTTGTACACTTGCACTTCTGTTTGTTTGCTAACTCTGTGAGTTTGAGCTTTTCTGCCTTCTAGAGGCTTCTTCACTGCACTATTGATAAACTGCATTAAGCCAGTTGAGCTGATCTGCAGACCTGAATGTGCCCTGAGGCCCAAACTTCCAGCTGCTGAGGCCTAAGATGGAGGTGTGGTAACTGAAGGCTGGGATCAACCTGCCCTCTTCTCTGCTTCTCTCCTCCAGCTGCCTCCTTGCCAGCTGTGGTCAGAACCCTGAACTTCACTTTGTCATGTTGCAAGGTATTCTGTCCTGGTTGGATCCCACCAACCACCCCAGTCTCAGCACAGTAAGTGGGGGGGGAGCACTGGGACCTCTCTTCTTTCTTTTCCTTAAACCCGAGAATTCAACCTTCTCCTCATACCTTTTAAGTTGAATCAAGAAGGAAGGTCTTGCAGCTTTGTCTTGTTGTTGGATTTGATTTCCCTTTGAAGCGCTTTGTTTTTGATTGGTGTGGAAGGGTTTTCACAGAGGAACCAATTTGTGCTGCTTCTAAGTTGCTATCTTACCTCTACCCCCTTGTCTGCTATGTCTTTTGAACCTACATTGGCTCCAAAAGACAGACCAATCCTACTCCTTTCTAAGTGCTCATAAACCATCCACTGAATTTTGGACATTTAGACAAGATCAGTGTTAAGCTCATTGGCATATATAGTTTGTAGAATTTATCATTCCCCCCCCTTTTTTTAATTCTTATCTTCCATCTTAGAATAAATACTAGAGGGATGGGGTGGGACCCAGGTGACAGTGGATTGAGAGTCAGACCTTGAGATTAAAGGTCCTAGGTTCAAATCTGGCCTCAGACATTTCCTAACTGTGAGACCCTGGGCAAGTCACATAACCCCTATTGCCTAGCCTTTACTACTTTTCTGCCTTGGAACCAATATATAGTATTGATTCCAAGGTGGAAAGTAAGGGTTAAAGTAAACAGGAAGGACTAGGTGATGGGGGTTATGTGACTTGCCCAGGATGACACAGCTAGGAAATGTCTGAGATCACATTTGAACCCAGGACCTCCCATCTCCATCTTCTCTTTTTAAAAAATAGAACTTTTCCTAACTCCAGTTTTATAGTAGCTTTACCATTCTCCATAATTTCTCAGAGACCAATGATGGCCATTTGGTAATTATATTTGCTAGTTCTTCCATCATTTTAGGATGTGATTTGGCTGGATCAAGTGACATGGATAAACTTAAGGGCAGGTACGCATACTCCAGAAACAGAGTAGCATAGTAGATAGAAAGCTGCCCTTGGAGTCAGCAAGATTGGCCTCTCTCTGATCTATAATGGCTATAGGACTTTTGGCAAGGCACTCAATCCCTTAATACCCCAAGCAATTCTCTTAGACAATGGGTTGCAAAGAAGGTACCAATCTACATTGGTAGAGAGCATTTCTTCACCCAGGAGTTCCCTAAACCAATGAAACCTCAGGTCTAGTCTCTCTGTCTCTATATGCACTATGATTTCAATTTCTGGCTCCAATTCTCTTAGCTATTTTTGTTCTGGTTTTTTTTTCCAGTTTAAAGATAATTTTCCTAGACGAAGAAGACAGGAGCAAATCATTAGTGTTACTCCATCTGCCCTATCTATTCCTAGCTTCCACAAATACATCTTTAAAAAACTCATTTTCTGAGGAAATATAGCAAAGAGGCCAAGTGGAAGCAGATTGTATCTGATCAGATGGAGAGGAGAGGAGAGAAGAGAAGAGAGAAAGAGAGGGAAGGGGAGAGAAGGGGAGGAGAGGGGTGGAGAAGGAGAGGGAAGGAGAGGAGAGGGGTGGAGGAGGAGAGAGGAAGAGAGGGGAAGAGGAGAGGAGAGGAAAGGGGGGAGAGGGGAGTAGAAGAGTGGGGGGAGATGGGAGGAGAGGGGAGGCAAGGAGAGGGGAAGGAAAAAGAGGGGAGGGAAGAGAAGTAGCTAGAAGTTAAAAAATTTTAAAAGACTTTCTGGCAATTAATAGCTGAGTTATTGGATTAAGGTTTCAAACTGCTAATTACTCATTAATCACTTGCTTGAGTAATGACAGAAAACTCAATAAAAAGCAAGGAAAGCCTAATTTTCCAAATTCTCTCTTAGAAGCCTTCCAAAAAGCCCTCCCAACAGAATTTCAGCTATAAGGAACAAGCAATTTACAGTGAAAGTTATTAGCAAAAGCTGCTGAGATTTGAAAATCTCATTTTGGGTAAGATATGGAAAGTAAGGGTGTAGTCCAATGAGTTGCAGATTTTTTTCTGTTTCCATTTCTTTTACAGTCAATTAACTATGTTCATATAAAGTAATCATAGATTATAGTCTGGAAGGGACTTAAGAGGTTAACTAGTCCAATTCCCTCATTTTACACTTGGGGATACTGAGGCCGAGGGAGGCTAAGCGTTTTGCCCAAGGTTGCACAGTTGGTAAGTGTCAGAACCAGGATGTGATCTTAGATGACCACAACTCCCAAGTTGAGCACTTTTTCCCATCTTACCAGAGGAAAGGTAAAAGTAAGAATAATGATGCTTTTTCTGTTGTCCAACTTAAAAAAATAATGCTTCAAGGATGAACCAAAAAATAATGCTTCAAGGATTCACCCAAAAAAGGGAAGGAAGCAGAAGTTCCTTTGACAATCCTGTCAGGAGATTGGAAGTTGGAAGAATATAATAGAAGAAAAAGAAGAAAGACAACTGCAGTCTAGTTCTAGGTACTTTTCACTTTCTATAGTAATCAAACTATCCTCTCTTCTGGGGATCAGATGGAGAGAAGAAGAGAGCAGAAGAGAGAGGAAAGGAGGGGAGGAGGGGAGGGAGGGAAGGGGATGGAAAGGGAGAGGAGAGGAGAGAAAGCAAAGTACTATACTCTATGGAATGATGGTTTATATCCACAGAGGCTGACAGGAGAAAGGACCATGGAAAGTAGGGAGGTTTTTCTGGGAGTTGTCAGCCCCTTGCTAAAGAGTATGGAAGTTGCCATATGTTAACCAGACATGAATGATGGAGCGGTATATAATTATTTTCCATGTCCTATCTGCAGAGTGTGTCTGAAAGCCTCCTGAGACCTGTTAAAACTGATAGCCATTACCCACCACTGGTGAATCACATGGGGACAAATTATATTGTCAAAAAGAAAACTAAAAAACTGCTGAGAATTATGAAATAGAAAGAAATTGATGATCCCATGGCCACAAATGGTAGTGCCTTTTGACTTGTTTGGTTTTACTTTTTTCAGTGATGAGAAAGAAGAATTTAGGAAGTAAGTGAGTGTCTGGCAAAGAGGAGATAGAAGTTTTCTCTGTCCTATACTCTGTACTTGTGCAGATTTTTGTCTGTTTTTGGTAGAGAGGGGGTGTTAATCCAAATGTAATCTCTTTCTGGGAATAAGCTTGGTCATAATTGGCAGATAATGTTTAATTTTATTTGTGTAGTTCTTTCCATCTATGTTGTAGTCATCGTGAAATTATTTTTCCTGGTTCTTCTTACCTCATCTACATAATTTCATTTGTCTTTTCATGCTTCTCGGGATTTTTCATATTCATTGTATCTTATGAAGCAGTAATATTCAATTATGTTGATGGACCACAATTTGTTTAGCCATTTCCCAAAAGACAAGTATCTATTTCTTAATACTTTATTTAATTTTAAGTTTTATTATTTAATTAAAGTAAGTATGCAATTTTAATATTAAAATTATATATAAATTAATTGATTTTATTATCTAATTAATTTTCATCTTTATTTTACAGATTAGGACAGTGATAGCAAACTTTTAGAGATGATGTGCTGTGCCCCGCCCCCTTCCCCCCCTAGAGACCAGGTGCTGTGCCCCACCCCACCCCAGACCAAGTGCCTCATGCATCTCTGACCCTTGAACCCATATAGGGGAGGTCTGCTGGGCAGATGGGTGGGGGGAATGAGGAATGTCTTTAGCATGCAGAGAGAGGGGGAGGGGAGTGGTCCAAGCACTCTGCTCCCCTCCAGCTCTGCTGCCTGTGAGTTGACCACCTTACTCCCTGTGTGCTCCCATTGGCTGCTGGGAAGAGGGGTGGGGATGTGAAAAAATGTCATTGGGTGCAGTGGAGAGAGGGAGGGGAGCAGTTCCACCCAAGACCCTCTGCCTTTCTAGTAATGAACTCTGGCTGGGGGCAGCATGCATGCCCTTTCTGGCACCCATGCCATAGGTTCACCATCACTGGATTAGGAAATAAGGCCCATAGACTTGCTCAAGATACTACTTTTACAAGAGTAATATTTCCTTTTTTCTGTTTTGTAAAGAATATTTTTATTTTTCCTCAATTATATGTCAAAACAATTTTCAACATTCACTTATTATAATTTCTGAGTTCCAAATTCCCTTTTTCCTCTCCTTTCTTCCCTCCTCCTTGAGAAGGCAAACATTTTGATATAGATTATAGATGTAAAGTCAGGCAAAACATATCTCCATATTAGTCATGTTGCAAAAGAAAACATGGATCAACCCCCCCCAAATGAAGAAAATTTAAAAATCATATGCTTCCATCTGCATTCAGACTCCATCAGTTCTTTCTCTAAAGTTGGATAGGGTATTTTTCATCCCAGGAGTCCTTTGGCATTGCCTCTTTTCATTGTATTGCTGAGAAGAGCTGTCATTCAGTTAATCATTGTACAATCTTTCAATGACCTATACCTTGTATAGACACATATGTGTACATATTGTCTCTTCTCTGGAATGTAAGTTTCTTGAAAGTAGGAATTTTTTCATCTTTTGTCTTTGTGTCCAATGCAATAGGTGGTACTGTGGATAGAGTGCTGGGCCTGGAGTCAGAAAGATCCAAGTTCAAACTCAGTCAAAGTCACTTAGTAGTGAGACCCTGGGCAAGTCACTTAACCTTGTTGGCCTCAGTTTCCTCAGTTGTAAAATGAGAATGAGAAGGAAATGGCCAACTACTTCAGTATCTCTGTCAAGAAAACTCCAAATGGGATCATGAAGAGTGGGACAAGACTGAAATGACTGAACCCCCACGAAAGGGAAAGGTCTAGAGATCCCGTACCTAGGAGCTGAGGGAGGAGTTAAGTATGGTATGGTAAGCAGAGGGGGTGTCAGCGACAGAGGAACTGAGAAGGAAAGGCTTAGAAACAGAAAAGGCAAGGCTGAGGGAGGGACTGGGTGGGAGCAGGGGAAGGAATCCTCAGTTATGAGAGTAATGGACCCCCAGCAAGCTGAGAAAGAGCCTTCCTTCTCCTTTCCATCCAAAGAGGCCACTGATACTCCCTGGTAGCAAATGTGAATCTATTCTCCTCTCCCAGGGGCCATAAACAGAATTTAAAAAAAAAAAAAAAATTATCAACAAGATCTTTACAACGCTATTGTCTCTGGCCACTCCCTATTCCCTCCCCTTTCCCCCATCCCACACACACACCTTCCAAGAGGGCGGATCGAGTGGGATCTGGGTCTTGAACCTGGAGGCAAGAGACAGGGGTCAGTATTGTGGGAGGGAGAGGGAGAGAGAGGAAGAGAAGCAACCTGTTTGGCCAATAAAAGACTTAACCCAGAGATAAGGTTCTGGAGAGAGAGGAACAAGAAGTTCCCCACTGGCCCCCTCCCCCCCC
>NC_058131.1:392423893-392464302 GCF_016433145.1 Gracilinanus agilis | reverse complement strand
TTAGAGCTAGAAGGCATCTTAGAGATTGAGTCAAATTCCCTCATTTTATCACTAAGGAGACTGAAACTCAGAGAGGTCAAGTGATTTGCCCAGGGTCATACAGCTACTAAGTATGTGAGGCAGGATTTGAACTTGGATCTTCGTCCCTTTAAGCCCAGACTTCTGATCCATAAGAAATTAGTTTAGACTTCTAAGGAAGCCCCACACAGGATAAAAGATGCCAACTGTCAGAAATGTAGGGCTTTGTCCAATACAATTTCCTTTTGAAGTTTTATATAAATTGAGTGATTAATCCCAGCATACATAGTATGCCAGAATTAAGGTTGTGCCTTCTTCTTCATAAGTGTTGGGGACAAGGGGAAGAGGAATGGGCTGGGGAGAGAAAATTAAAAGAAATAATAAAAAAGAAACAGAATGGGAGAGGGAGGTGATTTCTGGGGAAATGAGATGGGGAGGAAGGGGATGGAGATAGCTGGATTACTGGATGTTTTCAGGCCTGGGTGATTATGTCTCTGGGAAGAAAATGACTTTTAGACATCCATGGCACTGATTCATCTTATAGTAGGAAATACTAAAAAGAGAGGGAGGGAACAAGATGTAGCCAAGTACCTCCACCACCATAGATAGATTCAAGCGCTTCTTGATGGAAGGTTAGGTCCTGGAGAGCCTGTGTGGTTTCTAGATAAATCATAATACTGTCCCATACTACAGTTCCATTAATAAAGTTCTCCCCAACCTTTTCCTCATTCTGTACTATATATTATATAAATATAAATATAAATTATATAAGTATAAATTATATAATGTTAATTATATAATATTAATATAAATTATATAATATAAATTGTATTATATTATATAATATATAAAATAATATAAAATATAATATAAATAAAATTATATATATATATATATATTCTCTACCCCAGCAAACCAGGCTGCCCATTTTCAATTCAAATCCTTCCCCTGCCCTTGTCCTTTCTTAGCATCTCAATGTCATCAGCCTAAGCAGTACCCTCTTCCTTCACCATCACCTCTAGGGGACGAAGGGGGTGGGGGCAGCTAGTGTGGGGAGCCCAAGGGGATCAGGAGAGAGAGAGGATCCAAAGGAATTCCTATGGGACTCGAAATCACCCCAGGGTGGAAAGTGGGGAGCAAAAGGTTTTATACTTTAGAGGTAGAAGAATTGAGCTGTTTTACAGATGAGGAAACTGAGGTCCGGAGGCTCGGGGAGCTTGGCCTAAGATCACACTTTCCCTTCCAAGCTAAGATTTCCGATTCCCCCTCCCCAAGGGCCCTCTCCCTTACATCCCCCGCCCCACCCCATGACCCCAGCCAGCGTTTCCCCCTCCTTCCCAACTGTAGGCCCCGCCAGGGCGACCAGTCCTTCAGCTGCCCCCTAAGCTAGAGCAATTTGTCTCCCTTTGAACCCTGCCCCCTCCCGGGTCTTCCCCCCTTTGATTCCGGGACTCTGAGCTTTCCTCAGCTTTGAAATGCAAACCCGCCTTTCCAAGCAAAGGGCCCAGGAGGCCAGGCCCTATAAAAGGTCGGGGTGGTGCCTCACCGACTGGGGGCGAGTGAGTAAGTTCAGGTGAACAGTTAATCCGGGGAAGCGCTGGGGCCGGGTCACAGGCTGGGGCTGGGGCCGGGGCTGGAGCCAAGGGAGCCGTGGAAGGTGGCAGCAGCGCCCAGCATGCGCCGGGGGCTCCCCACCAAAGATGTACGTGGGTTATCTGCTCGAGAAGGATGCCAACATGTACCCCAGCCCGGTCCGGCACCCGGGGCTCAACCTCAGCCCCCAGAGCTATATGCCTTCTGCGCCTCCAACTCAGTACTCGGACTTTCCTGGCTACCAACACGTCCAGGGGATTAACGGCGACCCTTCCCATGGGCAGGCTGGGGGAGCCTGGACTTCACCCTATCCCCCCGCCAAAGATGACTGGACTTCCTACGGGCCAGGCCCCACGGCTCCTACTGCCAGCCCAGCCCAGATCAGCTACAGCCCTGCAGACTTTGGTGCCATCCAGGCTCCCCCGGGCGCTGGCCTGGGCCTGCTACCATCTTCTTTGAGCACCCCAGGGGCACCGCTTTCGCCCAGCATGCAGAGACGCACACCCTACGAATGGATGCGGCGCAGTGGGTCAGCGGGCCACAGCAGTGGTAAGAGGGCCCCACAGGTCCCGTGCCCATATCCTTTTCCACCTTCCTCTGGGCTGGGTGGCACCCAACTCTCACTAGGGCTAAGAGGGAGTCATGGGGCAGACTTTGGAGGTCCAAATTGAGAAAATTAGCAAACTGGGTACTCAAATGGATCCAGTCTAGGGCTGGTGGACTAGGGCAACAAGGATTGCTATACCCTTTTTTATGGATGAAGAAACTGAGGCACTAAGAAATTGTGTTTTGATCAGGATCATCTGCCTAATAAGTAACAGAACCAGGACTAGAATCCATGTCTAATGGTTTTATATCCAGCCTTTTTCCCCCTTATACGCCAGGCTGCTTTTTCAAAAAGATTATCACCAGGCCAGGTATAGCCTATTCATTTACTAACCTTCTCTTCCTTCAGACCTTAGGCTAAGTAAGCTCTCTTGGGGCCCCTCTCCAGTAGCATAGTTCCATTGAGCTACTTGGTGTTGATCCCCCACCCCCAGCACACACTTCCACTCCTTAGCACCTGAATTTAGCAGCACCCAACCTAGAAACAGGTGCTTTGTAGGAACTGGACCAGCAACAATAAAGGACCCACAGGCTTCTAGCCTCAGTTAGTTCTGGCCTCCATCATATTTTATTTTATTTTATTTTATTTTATTTTATTTTATTTTATTTTATTTTATTTTATTTTATTTTTCAAAACCCTACCTTCTGCCTTTAGAATCAATACTGTAAATTGGTTCCAAGGTAGAAGAGCAATAAGGGATAGGGGATGGGGACTAAATGACTTTCCCACAGTTAGGAAAGGTCTGAGGTCAGATTTGAACCTAGGACCTCCCATCTCTAGGCCTGGCTCCCAATTCACTGAGCTGCCCAGCTCCATCATCTTTTAGACAGTTCAGTGGAATTCATGTCTGCCAGTGAAAGAGTTAAGTTTTGGGGCCAACTGGTCTAAGGTTCCTGCAGAATATTAGGAGAAAGGGAACCCAAGTTGACCCACAGACCCTTAACTCTGAATTATTTACACCTCCCCACCTCAGATCTTATTTTCACCCACCTTCCTAGAGGCTTTTGGCTATATCTTGATCCCTGTGACTCAACCTCATAAAAGGAGATTTTGAAAGCAGAGCCCATCCTCAGTTATTTATCTTTATATATTCCCCCCTCAGTTGTTAAATGGGACCCACAGTGGGCCTTGGATAAATGCTTGTTTGAAATATATTTGAATCCATTTTATTCTCCTTTTTCAACTGCATTTTGTTTCCCACCTTATTGGTGTACCTCCTTCCTGGAAAGCTGTGGCTGGAGTATCCAAAGGTCTGCACCAGAAAGCCTTTTTTCTGGGGATCTAAAGGCCAAAGAGTTCATCTGTGGGCCTTGGCACAAAATGGTACTTCCTAGTTTTCTCCTTTAACCCTTTCCTCCTCAGTGCCAGGGTAGGTTCTGACCATTGCCTGAACTCTTGACCTCCCAGGGGGGAGGGAAAGCTGGTGGGAAAGTGGAAACCCAAATGAAGCTGGTGGGCACCTCTCCTCTCCTCCCCTAGGACTGCCTCTGATCCTCCTTCTTCAAAGGCCCAGAGAGAGCTGAGGACAAAGACCAGGGCTTTAATGAGGGAAAGGCAAGTGCCTTTATAAGGATTCCTCTTTGTCATGTAAAAGGAGCATGCCTGGCCTATTGGGGGGGACTCCTGTTTGCAGGAAGGTGAGGGGGGCATCCCATTGTCCCGACCTTGTCCCAGACAAAAGCTGCCTGGATTTGGGGGCGGGAGAACACGGCTTGCCTGGAAGGCTTTGATGTAGCCGACTACCTCAGGCGGCAGCAACAGCTACCCCCCTCCCTTCCTTTCCCCCTACCCAGGCCTTAGGGCAGGTGTTAGGGCAGCTGGGTGGGGGAAGTTCCTTGGTGACTTAGGAGTCATGAGGGGCTCTGCCTCCAAGCCCCACTTCTACTCTGGGACACTCTAGACATCTCCTTCCACAAGCTTCTTTTGCTTGTTCCTTACAAACCTAATACTCAGGCCTCAGTGGGCAAATAGCTCCCTTCTACCTTGCCTCTTTGTTCAGGCTTAGACAACTACCTACCCCACCCTACCCCCTAGTATAAGAGTAGTCCAGTTTCTTGGAGGAAGAGAGTCCTGTGCCCAAGCCATCTCTCTCTCACCGATCCCTCTCCCCCATCCCAATTTGGCTCTGCCAGACCCTCTGCAGGGGATTTCAGTCACTCCATCTCTTTGAGTGAATGTTAACTGGACCACCCTCACTCATTAGAATTTCTAAGAGACAGCTGGCGTAGGGGAAGTAGGAAGGCTGAGTTTGGGGGAGCTATTGGAGCTGGGTTTAAAGCCTAGCTCTAAGTTCTTACTGTCTGATCTTGAGCAAGTCATTCAGGCTTGCCTCAATTGGCCCATTTAGAAAATAATGGAGTTAGAGTAGATGTCCAAAGTCCTTCTAGTCCTATGATCCAGCTACCCAAACATGCCTTCGGCTTTCTTCCCAGGAGAAGTAGAGTAGGAAGGATATCAAACTGGGATTCAGGAGAGTAGGCTCTTGTCCTAGTTATGACCTCTACTTTTTAAAACTCTGTCTGCCTCAGTTTCCTCAACTAGAAAATGAGGATACTGTACCTATCTCTCAAGGTTGTTGAAGAATCAGCTGAAATAATATTTGTAAAGTGCTTAGCACAGTGCCTGGCACATAGGACATGTTATATAAATGCTAGCCATTATTAATATTTTCATCATCATTATTATTTCTGTGACCTTGTGTCATTTCTCTACTCTGGGACTTCTCTAAAATGAGAGTGCTATACTAGATCATCTCTAGTTTGGAGAAGGATTTTTACTTGTAGAATTTTAATGAGGGAAGAGGTCTTAAATATAGTCTCTTTCAGCTCATCCTCAGGAAGAGAAACTGAGGTACAAAGGAGAGAGGTTTGGAATAAAGCAGGTGTGTCTGGTTCCTTCTAGCAGTTTTGTATTGTTTTTACTAAAGTTGAGGAAGTTGCCTTTGAGATAGTAAACTTCAAAGAAAATCCTTGCTCAGGTTATCAAAGAGGCTGCTTTCTCTGCTGCCTCTAAGCATGGGGGATGGTGATGGGGGGGATGGTGTTAGGCAGGTCAGAAGGCACATAGGCAGATTATCTGCAACATGGTATAGTATATAGAAGGTCTTGGAGTCAGCATGGTTTGGATTCAAGCCTTTTACACAAACCAATGGCATTTTCAAACCTTCCACACTGACTTCTCTCAGTTCAATGCTACTCTGAAACGATAAGCTACAGTAGAAGTTCCTATCAGCATGGGTGGAGAGAGTTTCCATACATAGAGTTCCCTGTGCTAATGAAATCACAGTCCTGAACCAGAAGGGGAAAGGAAAGTAGGGAGAATTGTTCTCATCTCCCAAGAGCATCAGAGGAGGGGAAAGGAAATGGAGACATTTGGATAATAATAGTTGGCATTTATATAGTAGCTTTAAGGCTGCTATATAAGGGATAGATGGAGCAATTGATCAATAGATAGATAACCCTTATATATAAAATGTACATATTTATATCTTACATATATCTATATATATTAAATATGCATATATAATTTCATCCACAAGATATAGCTGAGGTGCTATTATTATTCTATAGATGAAAAAACTAAGGCCCAAAGAGATTAAGTTTTTGGTGATAGAGATGTTGAGAACCAGAGCTAGGGCTTGAATTCAGGTTCTCTGACCCTAACTACTGCTCTCTACTACACCAGGCTTTCCCTAGGCCTTGGTTTTTTCTTCAGCTATAAAATAGAAATAATAATGATCACAAACCTATTTCATTCCAAAGTCCTTTACAGAGAAAAGCACTGAACTTTGGAGCTCTCTAGTAAGGGTCTTAACTGGAATACACAAACTCTTTTTAAATCAATCACTATTTCATTTTCCTCCAATTACATGTAAGAACAGTTTTTTACATTAGTTTTCTAAATGCTAAGTTCCAAATTCTCTCCCTCCCTCCTTCCCTGTCTCCTTCCCAAAGATGGTAAGCTATGTGACATATGTTATACATGTGATAGCATGCAAAACATATTTCCACCTTGGTCATAATACATGAATCTGTAAAAATTTCTAGAGAACCATATTTTAGGGTAATTGGTTTCCTTTGTATTCCTGTATTTTATGCATTTTAAACCATTATTCTGAGAAGGGATCCATAAGCTTTACCAGACTTCCAAATGATTCTAGGTTAATAGAAATATGAGTAGTTATTATTATGATTATTACTATTATTGTTGCTGAATTGATACTTTGGAAGATGAGGAAAGGAGAGGATGAGCAAATCTTGGGGACAAGGATCCCTTCCGCAGGTTCCCATTTACCCAAAGAGACAACCTGTTGCCTAATCTGCCTACTCAGAGTTCAGCCCTCAGATGGAAGCCTAATGAACTCCTGGGGTTCGAGTTTGAGGGATTTTCTTTGTCTAGGAAATTGGCAGCAGAGGTTCCAGCAGTCTCCATTTCCCCATCCTGACATATCTGAACACTCTCACCATCCTTCTTATGTCCAGACCAACCACCAGGTACATGGAACCCCCTGGACACTGGGTAAGAGATTCTACAGGAGTCTAGGTTCACGACTCATATTGAGGGCACATGGCTGACCAGCCCAAACCAGGGAGACTGCATTGTGTTCATGGAAAGAACACTGGTTTTGAAGTAAGAGGAACTGACCAGAGAGGGAAAGGGAGACTCCTGCTACTTTCAACTTCTGTGATCCTGGCCAAATCTTCCTCTTCTTCCTCAATTGTAAAATGAAGACCTTGGATTAGATTAGAAGACCTTTAATATCCCTTCCAGCTCACGATCCTACTATCCTATGTCCTTTCTGTGAGAATTCCATGACTTTCTCCTACCTTCACAACTTTTCTAGGCTCCTGATTAGACATACCCAACTTTCCATTGGTACCTATTACCACTAAACTTATATAACCTTAAAACACTGTTTTTATTAGGAAGAAAATAGCAGCAGAAGGCAGAAGCCATAATAAATCAATGCATACAGAATTAATCAGCATGCATAGTCAGTCAATTCATTTGACTAAAGTACAGAAAGAAAATTGTTTTCAGAGGTCAGGAAGACCTGAGTTCAAGTCCTGCCTCTGACATATACCAGCTATGAGACTTTGGACAAGGCATTTAACCTAACAGTGCCCCAGGTAGTTCTCTTAGACAAGTGGTGTCAAACACAAAGAGAAACGGATTCCTACAAGCCCATATCGAATCAGAAATTCACAAATTAGCATTATCTATGTCATATTATATTTTGATGCATTTTGTTAAACATTTCCCAATTACATTTAAATTTTGTTCTGGCCTCACTCAAGCACTGAGCTTGACAATTCCATCTTAGACCATAAGGTACAGACAAGTTGTATATCTACAGCTGTGGGCATAGTTTCCACATTAGGCGTTCTCTGCACCAATAAAATAATAGGTTTACTCTACTCCTTCCCTGCTCCCCTGAAAATAGTAACTCTAGTTATATTTAGATCACAGACCAAATATAGGATGTCAGAGGTGAAAGGAAATCATCTGGTCCAAACCTTTCATTTTAGATATGGGAAAATGAAACTCAGGGAAAAGTGACTATCTTAAGGTCACTCTGTGAATTAGGGGCAGAGCCAGGACTAGAAGGTCTCCTGATAGTCCAGTGTATAAGGTCTCTGCCCCATGCTCTTTCCTCTATTTGGAGCCCAGGCAAGATATTAGCATTATTCCATTTAGCTTCTCCCATAGATAAGCCCAGAAACTCCCTACCCTGTCCAACAAATTCAGTCTAGGATGTCCACCTGATGAAAGTGTGTGTGTGTGTGTGTGTGTGTGTGTGTGTGTGTGTGTGTGTGTGTGTGTGTGTGTGGTTAGGGGCAAGAAGGTAGCCAAAATATATCTGCAGTCATAGGTAAGCAGGCAAGACAGGTTACCAGAATAGAATTTTCAGAAACATTCTCCTTGGAGTCCTGAGAAATGGGACATAGGAGGATGGAGAGTGGAGTACACTGGAGAGAAGTCTGACTTGGAGTCAGGAAGATTCATCTTCCCAAGTTCAAATCTGTCCTCAGACACTTCCTAACTGTCTGACTCTGGGAGTTAATTAACTTTGTTTGCCTCAGTTTCTTTATCTGTAAAATAAGCTGGAGAAGGAAATCGCAAATGACTCCAGTATCTTTGCCAAGAAAACCAGGGTCATGAAGAGTTGGACATAACTGAAAAATGACCAAATAAATAAAACAATAAAGACTTTCTTAGACAGAAAGTTCTCCTATGGCAGAGGCTGTCACTGATGTGCTCAGTTCTCTGCTAAGTGCACAAAACCATGTACATAGTGGATGAGTAAAAGAAAATGCATATATTTAAGAGCATTTACTGTGTCTTAAGCACCATGCTTAAGAAATGTTTATTGTGGGACAGTTGGATGATCGCTCAGTGGATTGAGAGTCAGGCCTAGAGAAAGGAAGTCCTGGGTTCAAATCTGTCATCAGACACTTCCCAGCTGTGTGACCCTGGGCAAGTCACTTAACCCCCTCATTGCCTAGCCTTACCACTCTTCTGCCTTGGAACCAATACATAGTATTGACTCTAAGATGGAAGGTAAGAGTTTTTAAAAAAAATGTTTATTGAATAGGCTCAGGGCAGGATGCTATCTCTGGGCTCCAATACACATGTCTCTAAAATGGAAATTTTAAAATTTTTATGAGGTTAGGCTAGGTGATCTCTAAAATCCTTTGCAGCTTTAAATCCTATGACCTACCTACTTCTGAGGTGTGAGAACCAAGTGTGATAATTGGTGGAAATCACTTTGAGAAGTTAAAAAGAAAAATACCCCTTTGGCTGCATTAATAGAGCCGCCTAATCTCCAGATCCCAGAAGGTGATAGGTCCTACTGCCTTCCTCTAACCAGACCCCTTCTAGAACATTTTTACCTTTTTTTAGTTGCTTCCATTTTAAGAGGGACATTGATAAGTTGGATTGAGTCCAGATGAGAATTGCCAGTATGAGGATGTATCTGGAAAGCTCTGTGAAATTCAAGGAACTGCCAGGGGAATTGACCATACCTTCATGCAGGAAATGGGGTCAGTCACAATCAATAAGCACTTTTTGAACCTTTATCTTCTGTCTTAGTATCAGTCCTAAGGCAGAAGAATGGTAAGGGCTAGGCAATTGGGGTTAAGTGACTTACCCATGGTTATAAGGCTAAGAAATATCTCTGATTTACGACTGAGGGTTTGGGCTTTAAAAGATCACTCTTTTGCAAAAATGAATAATATGGCAATAGGTATAAGTGATAACATTTGTATAACCCAGTGGAAGTGCTTATTGGCTCCAGGATAGGGGAGGGAAAGAAAATGAATCATGTAAACATAGGAAAATATTTTTTGATAAAAGGAATTTAAAAATAATAATTAAAAAAAGAAATATCTCTGAGGCCAAATTTGAACCCAAGTCCTCCCAACTCCAGGCCTGGCACTCTATCCACTATGCTACCTAGCTTCCCCCAATAAGCATTTATTAAGCACCTACTATGTGCAAACACACCCCAGAGATCATTCGGCCCAATTCCCTCACTTTACAGATGAGCCATCTGAGGCTCAGGGAGGTTAAATAACTTGTCCAAAGTTATATAGGTAGGATTTGAACACAGATCCTCTCATTCAATGGTCAGTGCTTATTCCCCTGTACCAGGTTGCCTCCCTGCTGGCCCCAGGCTTCCTAGAACAAGCAGAGAAATTGGTCAGCAAATTCTCCAAGGGATCCATCCTGCCTCTCCATTCCATCCTTGTCTCTCTTGGGCACTTGGTGCCTTTTGGCTCCCAGGGAATAGGATCAGGACTAGAAGAGGTCTGAGGGGAAGAGGGCATTCCTGAAAGGAAGCATGGGCTTCTGAAAGATTGGCAAATGGGACTGGGGAAGGTGATGGGGGAGGCCTGGGACAGTTCAGTTCACAACAACTCTTTGGTTCACAAAACATACTGTAGGCACTGAGGCACAAGAGATCCTCTCACTTTGCTAGTGAGTACTCACCTTCAGTGGATCATATATGAGCACAGAATTATAGCTAGAACTTGAAGGAGCCTTATTGGTCATTGGATCCAACCTTCTCATTTTAAGTTAACTTGCCCAAGATCACACAGCTAGACAGTTCCTGGGTAAGGACTTGAATTTGGATCTTCCCAACCCCAAGTCTAGGGCCCCATCCACTCCGCCCCCCCACCTAATTTTCCTTATCTGTGCTGCTATATGCCAGTAACTCTAGTTACTGAGAGCCAGCCCCAGTGATTCGTCGAGTCGTCCAAAGTCTGGAGAAGAATTAGCCCATCTTAGGTTGGTCTGGAATCACTGGTTCTCCAGGCTCAAAGGACCTCAGAAGTCAATTAATCCAACCTACTTAGTGCCCAATGCATAAAATCCCTCAAGTTATCTCCAACAGTGTCTGCTTAACCCCATAAAAATTTGAAACCAGAGGAGATTTCAGTGACCACCTAGTCTAGCTTATAACTGACCAGAGGCTGAATCCCTCTAGAGCAGTGATGGGTAAACTATGGCCCGATGCAGCCCCCTAAAATGTTCTATCAGGCCCCCGCAACATATTCCTAATCTGACAAATACAATGAGTAGGATACAATACAATGAAATTTCAAAAGAGTTGCCTTAGAAAGAGACTGACAGATGAGCATTTCCTTTCCTTTGGCCCCCTCTTTAAAAAGTTTGCCCATCACTGGTCTAGAGCATTTCCAGAAGAGTGGTGATTTCAACCTCTGCAGAAAGACGGACTTCCAATGGTACAGGATTTATCCCTTCCTGAGACCACCCATTTCCACTTTCCCATAGCTCAAGTTTTTCCTTAGGTCAAGCTGAAATCTGGCTCTTTACACCTTCTATCTTTTATTCCTACTTCTGCCTTCTGAGGCCTAACAGAATGAGTCTCTTTCCCTTCCTTCAAACATCCTTTTAGATATTTAAAGACATCAATCTTGTCCACCAGCCTCCTCACCCACTCCTAATCCCCAGCCAAATCTCTTCTCCAAGCTAAAAATCCCCAGTTCCTTTAACCAATCCTCACATATGGATTTAATTTCTCTTATTGTCCTAGTTGTCCTCCTCTGAATTTGTCAGCGTCCTTCCTAAACTGTCACCTCAAGAACTGAATGCTGCAGATGCAACCCAACCAAGGCTCTAATTTGCCTTTCTCTGGACTCCAGACTTTTATTAATTCAGTCTAATCTAGCATCAGCTTCCTTGGCTGCCGTGGTATATGTTATGCTGATAACTCCAGAGATGGAGAAATCACTGTTTCCCAAAAGCATAGCATCTTCTTGTTGGATAACATCAGTTGCTAGAAAATTCTTTATTACAATCAGCAGAAATCCTTCCTAGGGCTAAACTGAACAAATCCAATCCTTCATGGGCACTTAAGTGAAGCTGTATATAGTGGGTTGAACCTGATTCAGGATAACTTGAGTTTGGATCCTGCGTCAGACCCTTAACCTGGGCACTTAATCTCTCTCAGCCTCAATTTCTTCATCTGAAAAAAATTGGAGATAATAATAGCAACTCTCTGGTGTTTTCAGGGTCAAACAAGGTAAAATATATCAAGTGCTTTGTAAACATTAAATCACTATATAAATACTAACCTTCATCTTCCTCTCCTCCTCCTCCTCCTCACCATCATCATCATCATTCTCCCCTCCCCATGTAAATCTTCTCCAATCTAATGTGAGACTCTTTCCCCAGCCCCATTTCCCACTCTCCTGGAGTCCACATATCCTGTTCCTTTGCGTCTCTCTTCCTTTTTTCACCAACCCTTTTGTCCCACAGAAACCTGGAAGGTGGATGTCCAAGACTCAAACTGGGTGCCAGAGAGGAGAGGAGAAAATAATATCTAGGGAAATTTTTGACTAACTGCTTCTTAGGAAAACCCCACCACTCCCCAAAGGCCCCAGTCTTGTGTTTCCCCTTGTTACAGGCAGTCTTAAGCCAACTCTACTCCCTGGATTGATTAGTGCAGTCCTAACTTTTCTAGGACTGTGTCACCTTGGCCAAGTCTCAGGTCCTTTCCTTTCCTAGCCTCAGCTTCCCTTTTTTGCACAATGAGAACAGGGGATAATATGATCTATAAGGTCATTTCTACCTCCACATTCCATGTCTTTCAAGTGCCCCCTCTAGATGAAAGCCGGAGTCTTCCTTGTGTCAGGTCAAATCCCAGTTGTCCACAAGTAGTTACCTTTTACAAAAAGACAAATAATCCAGGAGAATTCCTGATCTCCTGGAAGCCCAAATCATATGCTGAACCCCAGCCTCCGAGTTTGTTTCCAGGGCTCATCTCTCCCAATTCTAATACATTCTCCACAGAGATGCTAAAATTATTTTCCTGAAGCACAATCTAATCACGCAATTCCACCCCCATTCAATAGTGACTCCCTGTTACCTCTAGAAACAAATATAGACTCTTCTGTTAGGCATGGAGAACCCTTCACAGTCTGGCCTTGACCCATCTTTCCAGCCAAATTACACATCATTTCCCTACATGCACTCTACAGTCTCCCCTAGCTGGCCTTATTTTTCTTCATTGCAGCATCGCATCTCCCATCTCATTGTCTTTGCCCTGAAATGCATTTTTTCCTCCCCTTGCCTCAGAGAATTCCTTCCAAACTCAGCTCAAGAACCACCTCCTCTATGAAGCCTTTCCTAATCCTCGATGCTTCCCCCTGTAAATTATCATGAATCTATGATGTATGTGTTTATATATGTACATAGTATCTTTCTCCATAGAACCTAAGCCCCAAGAGGGCTGGGATTGCTTCACTTTTTTTTAAAATAATATCCCTAGTGAGCGGCATACTATCTAGCCCATAGTAAGTGCTTAATAAATATTTGTGGATTGTTCAATTGGAGATTTTACTCCAGAAAGCCCAAGCCTGTGTTACCTTTCAGTGCCAGGCCTTCAGTGGCTTCATTAGAGGGAGGTTTATGTGGAAAAAAGGGAGCAGAAAAGCATCTGTGATCCCCGTTCATAAAGACTGCATTTTGAGGACAGCTGGGTGGCTCAGTGGATTGAGAGCCAGGTCTAGAGATGGGAGGTCCTGGGTTCAAATCTGACCTCAGACACTTCCTAGCTGTGTGACCCTGGGTTAGTCACTTGACCCCCATTGCCTAGCCTTTACTGCTCTTCTGCCTTGGAACCAATACACAGTACTGATTCTAAGATGGAAGGTAAGAGTTACAAAAAAAGACTGTATTTTGAATTATGCCCTCAGCAGTGGAGATAGACTATTCTGAGTCATCCGTACTCCCTCACCCTGGCACAATATTTTTGGCACTTTTTTTGAAAGGTTAATTAGGGTTAAAGTATATATAGAGAGGTCTCAATCTGGTCAGGGTTAGGCCTTAATCTCTGATTTGAGTTTTAGAGATTGAACCTGTGACTGTGGGCTGGGGCATAGGCTCAGACTAAGGTTGGGTTTAGGTCTCAGGATCTCAGGGTATAGCCAACATTAGGGGCATCTCTCTGGCCAGGTTTAGGGAGTCAGTCTTCATATTTGGTTAGGGTTATGTCTAGGGCCAGGACTAAGGAATTCCCTACGTTCTTTGACTGGTTCTGGGTAGAATGCTTGCCTGTCTGTGAGATGTCGGGGAAGATGTCCCTGCATGAATAGGAGGGTTTTGTCCCCTCCTCAGTTGTGAATGTGGCAGACTCCAGCCTGGGCTTCCCCTTGCTCACCTTCTTTCCCCTGGCTCCATGCCTCCTTAGGTAAGACTCGAACAAAGGACAAGTACCGGGTAGTGTACACAGACCACCAGCGCCTGGAGCTGGAAAAGGAGTTCCACTACAGCCGTTACATCACCATCCGGAGGAAAGCAGAACTTGCTGTCAGCCTGGGGCTCACGGAGAGGCAGGTTTGTTTCCCCCAGATGCCATGGAGTTTGTCCAGAAGAGAAGAAGGGACTTGACTGAATGAGGATTAGATTTGGAGCCAAAGACCCAGGGTTCAAATCCTTGCTCTGCTGCTTACTATCTGGATGACAGTGGGCAAATTGTTTGATGTCTCTGACCCTCAGAGGAGAAGGAGAAAAGAGCTAGAAGATATCTAAGGTTGTCTTCAGCTCTCAACACTTTGATCCTATTAAAGGGCTTGATCATGGTAGGACTGAAGGGGGAGGAAACCAGAGAAGGCCACTTGGCTATGGTCACATGGTACCTTAGGAGTAGAGAGAGATGCTGCTCTCCTTCCCACTCTCCCAGACAGATGTCTTTGATTGTCTTCCCTCCTCCATCCCTTTGAACTCTCCTCCTCCCTTCTTCTTCTTCCTATTCTTTCTTCTTCTTCCTATTCCTTCTTTTTCCTCTTCTTCCTATTCTTTCTTCTTCTTCCTATTCCTTCTTTTTCCTCTTCTTCCTATTCCTTCTTCTTCTTCTTCTTCTTCTTCTTCTTCTTCTTCCTTCCTTCCTTCCTTCCTTCCTTCCTTCCTTCCTTCCTTCCTTCCTTCNTCTTCTTCTTTTCCTTCCTTCCTTCCTTCCTTCCTTCCTTCCTTCCTTCCTTCCTTCTTTCCTCCACCTCATTCTTCTTTTCTGCCTCCTACTCATTTCTTCTTCCTCCTCCTCTTTTCTTCTCCTTCCTCCTTCCTCCTTCCTCCTTCTCCACCTACTCCTTCTCTTTCTATGTCTATCTGTCTGCCTCTCTTTTATTTTCTACTAGATATCTATGGAGCAGTGAGCAGAAATGGGTAAAGGGCAAAAGAAGGAGGAGGAATTTCCACCATCAAAAGATCCTTGAGACAACCAGAGGGGACTCCATTAGGCTTGTAGGCAGTCCTGAGTTTATGCTCAGGAATTTTCGTTATGTGGCCGTGTGTAAGATACTTTACTAGTCCTGAGTCCCAGTTTCCGTATCTATAAAATGGCAATAATATACAAAGTTGTCATGAGGAAAGCAATTATATATCATAGAAATAGATCAGAGGCTTAGAGTTGGACCTAATCCACTCCCCACCTCATTCTACAGATGAGGAAATGAAGGCCCAGAGGCTACAATTTGCCCAAGGACACAGTTTCTGATGAAAGAGCTCAGATTTAACCCAAGTCTCTTTTGACTCAAAATCTTAGACTGTTTCTACTCCCTGGGTTGCCTCCTAGTGTGAGTTCTCTGACCTCTGATCTTTTCCTTCTCTCTGTAAGACCAGCCTCACCTCAAATTCATCTGCTCTTATCATGTGTTTCTCACTTTTCTCTCTCTGTTTCTGTTCTCCATCCATTTCCTCCTTCCTTCTTTCCCTCCCCTGCTGCCTCCTCCCCCTCGTCCCCCATCCATTGCTTCCCTCATCCATCTGTCCTTCCCTGGCAGGTGAAGATTTGGTTCCAGAACCGTCGGGCTAAGGAACGGAAGGCAAACAAGAAAAAAATGCAGCAACAGCAGCAACAAAGTCAGCCAAGTAGTACCACCGCTACAACGCCAACCCCGGGCTTGGGCCCCCTGCCTCCCAACACCCCTATGGGAAGTTTGTGCACCAGCACCACAGGCCTGTTGGCCTCTTCACCGCTGACTATTAAAGAGGAATACCTGCCCTAGGACTCATCCCTGGGCCTGAGCCTCACAAACCAAGCCAGGCCAGGCCACAGCAGCAATCTGGGGTAGTATGGGAGTTAGGGCTGAAGCACAGGGCTCCGGGAGCAGCTGGATGAAAAGGGGGAGCCGGCTGGCTTTCTGTATCATCTGTGAAGTGGAATGAACCCTGGCCTAGGAACCAGGGGGTATAAGTTCTAGTTCTAGTGCTGAACTCCCTCAAGACCTTAGGCAAGTCACCTTCCCCTCTTTGTGGTTTTTTTATCCATAAAATGGGGAGAGAGTTTGGAATAGGTGGTCTCTGAAATTCTTCCCAATCCTTAAAATTTTATAATTCCATAGAATCCAAAAAAAAAAGGTGAAAGGAAGAGAGATGATTCTTCTTTTTCCCTAAAGGCATACTGTTTTCTGGCACCCTGAGTCTCAGAGGGCAAAGGGACCTGCTCAGTGCCACAAAACATCAGCTAGGCCCTAGATGCCACAGGGAGGGCTCCAGTGGAAAACTGACAAAGATCAATACAGGAGTTTCAGGGGCCAAGTCAGAGACTAATAAAGGGAAAAAGGGTTGGGAAGAACCAATCCTTTTCTGCAAGAGATCACTGAGGCAATGATAGCTTTAGTTACTGTGGTATCTCCTCTAGAAGGGAACAGGAACCTCAGTCACCTAGAGTTATACAGAGAACCAGAAGCAGAGAGATGAAGAAAACGGTCTCTTGTGGTTTCTTCCAGTTGGAGGCACCACATCAGTCCAAATATACCATATCCCATCTTTTTTCCAGAAATTTCCCCTTTCTTCCTTGGGCCTTTTTAGAATCTTTTTGCCTGGAGATTAGCCCTGCTGTCTGGAGAAAATAGTATTGCCATTCTCTAGCCCTCAGATTTCTCTCCTTTTTCTTTCTCCATTTTTGGACCCTGCTCCAGACTGTCTGCTTAGGACAGATGTGTTTAAAGTACATGCATACATGCCTTTGTAAGGAAGGGAGAGAAAAAGCGGGCATCCCAGCCCCTCCCAGTGTTCCCAAGCTTCATTGTTCCTAAGACAGTAAACAATCTTGTTTCCCCCTAGGAAGGAGATGGAAAAGAATTACTTCTCTTGCCCCAAATCTGTGGTCTCAACCCCCAGAAGGAATAATCAACACTTCCCCATCCCTTCAGGGGCTGAAAGTAGTAAGGAGGGTACAGAAAATACACCAGGGCCAATGCACTCCAGAAACTACCCTGCTCAGGTGTCGGGGATAATGCCAATCTTGTTCCTGCCCACCCCCCCCAACCCAGTAGGTCCAGTTCCCTTCCAGAATCCAGTGCCAAGACATCTAGGAACTCTACATCTGTTAGGAACAAGGAGGTGTCTAGTATAGATAATGATGCCTTTTAAGGAGGCAGATTGAATGCTAAATGTTTGTTAAATCCACAAGAGGAGTATGAGTCTTTGGAGCTTTGGTATGGTATCTGGACAGAGCTAAAGAGAGAGATTCTCTGGAACCTTACGGCAATTTTCTCACACTGGTTTTATTAAGCCTTGAGAAGTGGGGATGATCCTTCCCATTTTACAGATGTGTAATCTGAGTCTCAGGGAGTTCATCACTTACTCAAGGTCACAGAAAAAAATGTTTATAAATATTAAACTGAGACAACCACATTCACTTGTTTCCAAGGTTAGCCTTTCTTTCACTCTCTCTATTCCTTTATTTTCATGATTCTGTCCCTCCCCTCTCTCTAAATGGAAGGAGGTAAATAGAGGCAGGATGTCACAGGCATGTGGGGGTTATAGAGGGGATTCTTTTACAATAAATATTTTTCCTGTAGAAGGGGTTTAGAGGAAAGATCACCTGACCTGCAGCCAAGAGAGAGACCTAGGTCCCAATTCCATCTCTGATGTTACTTGTATGATCATGGATGAAACTTGGGAGCAAAACTTGAGAAATGGAAGGGACCTTAGGGATCATCTAATCCAACCCTCTCATTTTATGGATGAGGAAACACAGTCCAAGAGTGATGAAGTAACCAGTCCAAGGTTACGCATCCTCTAATCTCCCCAAGCCTCAGTTTCCTCATCCATAAAACAGGAATGACTGTTGTGAGGATCTAATGAAATAATGTATGTAAAATGCTTTTCAAACCTTAGAATGCTATATAAATGTCAGTTATAATCAGGCATGGAGTTGGACAAGAAGGTCTTGAAGTTCCCTTCTAGCCATGGGTTTCAATGATTCTATGTCCTTATACTCTTTCTTCTCAACTGGCTTATATGAGAGATGGGAACATTCTCTTCTTTCAAAAACATTCCTGGAGTGCCTAATGACTTTTTGGACTAAATTTGCCTTGAAAATAATGTTTTGGGTATTTCTGTGTACTCTCGATTTCTTTATTCTATGAATGAATCCTCTAAGACAAAAAGATGAGATTACTAAGAGCAAAACCTATAGGTACAAATGTTCATAGCAGCATCATTTGTTGTTGTTTTTTTATTTAAGTATTTTTGATGGTTACATGATTCATGCTCTTTTCCTCTCCTCCCCTGCTCCCACCCAGAGCTGACAAGCAATTCCACTGGATTATACTCAATACCTAGTTCCATGTTATTCATTTTTGTAATAATCTTTTAAAAACCAAAACCCCACATCCAGTACCCATATAAACAGGTGATAAATCAAATGTTTTCCTTCTGCATTTCTACTCTCACAGTTCCTTCTCTTGATGTGGATAACATTCTTTCTTAAAAGTTCCTTGGGATTGTCCTGGATCATTGCATTGCTATTAGTAGCAAAGCTGATTACATATGATCATCCCATAATGTTTTAGTCTCTGTGTACAATGTTCTCCTGGTCCTGTTCATTTCACTCTGAATCAGTTTGTGGATCAGCTCAAATGGAAATCAAGCTGTTTATTTTTCCTTATTGCACAGCAGTATTCCTTCACCATCAGATATCACAATTTGTTCAGCCATTTCCCAATTGAGGGACATCCCTCATTTTCCAATTTTTTGCCACCACAAAAAAGTACAGCTATGAATATTTTTGTACCAATATTTTTCATTGTTATCTCTCTGGAATACAAACATAGTAGTGGTATTGCTAGATCAAAGGTATGCATTCTTTTAAAGCTCTTTGCACATATTTTCAAATTGCCTCCAGAATGGTTGGATCAATTCACAACTCCACCAGTAGTGTATTAGTGTCCCAGTTTTGCCACATCCCCTCCAACATTTATTATTTTCCTTTACTGCCATTTTGGCCAATATAGTAGTATCATTTGTGTTAATAAAAAGCTGGAAACAAAACATTTACCCCGTATTTAGGAATATCTCAATAAGGTATGGTACAGGAAAATAATGAATTAATACTAATGCATAGCAAAGTTTAACAAATGTGAAGGATTGAGGAAAAGCATGGGAAGACTCATATGACGTCATACCAAGCAAGGAAAGAGCCAAAAAGAATAATATACAAAACAGCTATATGGTGAAGTGGAAAGGCCAATGAATTTTGGACCTAGAGGACCCAGATTCAAATCCTAACTCTGCCATTTACCTATGTGATATTGGGGAAATCATAACCTCTGTGGACCTTAGTTTCTCCTTCTATGACACCAGGAGGTTGGAGTAGATGAACTCTAAAGTTCCTTCCACCTCTAAATTTATGATTTTCACTAAAAAATATAGAGCACTAAAAGAAATCCCTGAAATAATATTATAGTAACACTTCATTTACTCCAAGGTTGCTTTCTATAGATAGGACAATCCTATCTGAAATGTGACAGAGTGGTGATAATCCATTGAAGGAGGAAACAGTAAGAGTAGACATCACTTGGGACTATTGACCATAGGCTCTTTGCTAAAGAATCCCACAGATCCCATCAGCACCCGGAAGTATCACTACAGTATAGCACCCTAACTCCAAACAACTCATATCCCTGAATGAATAGTCTTTCTGCTGGAACCTCTTTTAAAAAAATTTTTTTAAAGAAATAATTTGTTTTCAATTAAACAGAAGTGAGAAAGGAAGGAAGGAAGGAAGGAAGGAAGGAAGGAAGGAAGGAAGGAAGGAAGGAAGGAAGGAAGGAAGGAAGGAAGGAAGGAAGGAAGGAAGGAAGGAGGAAGGAAGGAAGATGGAGGGAGGGAGGGAGGGAGGGAGGGGGAAAGAAAGAAAAGAAAAACAAAACCCTCATAACAAATATGCAGTAAGCAAAAATTCTCACATTTGTTTTTCACTCTTTGTGACGCCCCATGGATCACAGCTATCCATGGGGTTTTGTTGAGAAGGATATTGGAGTGGTTTGCCACTTCCTTCTCCAATGGATCCAGTGGATCTTTTTCATCAGAATCTTTGTGGAATCTTTGCATAGTAGCTGGCCCCAGAGCCCAAGAGGCTGTTGTTCCTTGTATCCTATCCTCACTCCAAAAACCTTTTTACCCTCAAACTCCAACAACCATAGACTCTTCTCTTCCCTAGCCAGTCCCTATAGGAATAGAAAGGGCCTTCACTAAGGATCTGTTCCCCTTTCATGAGAGCAGAAATAGTGTAGTTAGGCCTGGGAATAGGAGGGTGTCCTCATAGGCTGCATTGGGATGGAGCATATTCCTGGTGTTCACTAGAATTTAAATATGTTTTCCTATAGAAATTCAAATATTTTGGGGGCAGCTAAGTGGCACAGTGGGTAGGGTGCCAGGCCTGGGATTAGGAGGACCTGGATTCAAATGTGGCCTCAGACACTTCCTAGCTGTGTGATTCTCAGCAAGTCATTCCACCCCAATTGCCTAGCCCTTGCCTAGCCTTAGTGTTGTTATTAAGACAGAAAGTAAAGGTTTAAAAAAAATTTGCCTGGTGGTCAACTTCCTGGTAATGTATGATAGACACACTGTCCATCACTGGGCTGAGTCAGACTTTTCAGAAGCTGCCCTTAACTGCAGTGGCTCCCTAGAATTCAGGGTAGTTACTCTAAGATGAAGGTTTGGAGAAAAGTGATGTCTTATCCTATCTAAATAGTTCTTCTATATTTGGTTATCTACATGGCCCTTTGTGGGCTAGCACAGAACCTTAACCACTTTCTCTAATGTTGTTTCTATGGAGAAATGTGACCCAAATTTCAATTTTGGAACAAAACTTGTTTGTAAAATAGGGGACTGTCTATACTCAGTTGAAGAAAGCAGGGAATCAAGTAATCCATTTTAAAAATTTTATTTGTGATATGAAAATTACTAGCTGTATGACCTGAGGGGAGTCACTTAATTTCTCTGTCTCAGTTTCCTCATCTGTAAAATGATAGGATTTGGACTTAATGACCTGAAAATTCCCTTTCAGCTCTAAATCTTTGAAACCATGGTAAATCAGCATAATTCAATTATTATGAATACATTCATCTAGATTACCTTGATTCTCTCTGACATTCTACTCCTATCCTATATTCTATTTCCCTGACCTGAAACCTGAGGGTCCCACATCCTGGCAACTCATTTCACCTGATCCAACCACCACTCCCATAGGGCCAAGAAGAGACATCAACATAATCTTTGCCCTTCCTTTCCTCTAGACCCTTGCTTTGACACCAACAATAATCTCATCAAGTCCATACCATCTAATTACACCACTCTCTCCATCCTCCCTACTGTCATCTACCAAATCTCTGGAACATTCTTCTACCATCTCCTCTGACTTTAGAACAATCAGTCATGAAGTCCTGTTGGTGATCACTTCTTAAGACTCCCTCCAAGGAATTCCATGTGAACTGGAATGATCTCCAAGAATTGATGCAGAGCAAAAGGAGCAGAACAAGGAGAACATTGTACACAGAGACTGATACACTGTGGCACAGTCAAATATAAGGGACTTCTCTACTAGCAGCAATGCAATGATCTAGGACAATTCTGAGGGATTTGTGAGAAAGAACGCTATCCACATCCAGAGAAAGAACTGTGGGAGCAGAAATGCAGAAGAAAAACAACTGCTTAATCACATGGTTCGATGTGGATATGATTAGGGATGTTGACTCTAAAGGATCACTCTACTGCAAATATTAATAATATGGAAATAGGTCTTGATCGGTGACACATCTAAAACCCAGTGGAATTCCTCATTGGCTATGGGAGAAGGGGAAGGAAAGAATATGAATCGTGGAACCATGGAAAATTATTCTAAATTAAATAAACAAATAAATTTTTTAAGGACTATCTCCAAATTCCACTAACTTCACCCTAATTCAGATCTTCATTCTCTCTTGCCTACATTATTATAGTAGCCTCTTACTCAGCCTCTCTGCCTCCACTCTCTTCCCTCTGCATTCTTTTTTCTTTTTATTAATATTTTATTTTTCCCCAATTATATGTAAAATATGTTTTTAAACATTTGGTTTTTTTTTTAATTTAGAGTTCCAAATTCCCTCCCTCCCTCCCATCTTGCTTCCATGAGTCAGTAAGCAATCTGATATAGATTTTGCATTGCATTCTGTCTTGCAAACTATTCTAGATTCCTTTCTTTACATACAGCTCTGCTCATGCTACCTCCTTGTTAAAAAATATCACCAAAACCAAAACCAAAATCAGTGGTTCTTACCCTTATCCCCAGTGCCTACGAGATAAAATCTGAACTGCTTATCCTAGCAATCAAGACTCCTTTCATCTAGCTCATATATTTAGAATTCTAGCTAAACTGGACCACTAATAGGTACTCCCTCCCTTTGCTTCTCTTTATCTTTGCATTATAGTTATTTGTTTCAATGTCTTAATTCTGTTATTAAAGTATAAGCTCTCTAAGGAGACAGGAATTCAGTTTTATTTAGCTTTTGTAGCCTTTAGGAAGTTTCCTATCTGATAATTAAAATAATTTGGTTGTAGATCCAAAGCTAGAAGGGACTTCAGATGATATCTAGTCCAACACCCTCATTTTAAAAATGAGGAAACTGAGGCAAAGAGGACTTAAGCAACTTGTTGAGATCACATGAATAAGTATCAGAGGCTGAATTCAAACCCTCAGCCTCTGTTTCAAGAATCTACATTGTCTCCATTTTGTACCCCACTACTTTGCTTAAAAGAGGATGTTTCCTTAATTTGGAAATTCTATTCATTTGGACTTTTACCTGAGGCAGTTAGGTAGTTCAGTATTTGAATAAAGGGTTTGGCCTGGAGTCAAGAAGTTTCATCTTCCGGAGTCCAAAACTGGCCTCAGACACTTTCTAGCTGTGTGTCCCTGGACAAGTCACTTAACCTTGTTTATCTCAGTTTCTTCATCTGTAAAATGAGCTGGAGGAGGAAATTGGGAAACCACTCCAGTATTTTTGCCAAGAAAATCCCAACTGGAGTTAGCTGAACAACAACAAAATGGGGATAATAATAGCACCTGCCTCCCAGTGTTGTGAGGATCAAATGAGATATTTGTGAAGTGCTTGGTATATAGTAGGTTCTTGATAATGCCTTTTTTCCTTCCTTCCTTGTTTCCTTCTTTCCTTCCTTTTTTTTTTTAAACCCTTAACTTCTGTGTATTGGCTCCTAGGTGGAAAAGCAGTAAGGGTGGGCAATGGGGATCAAGTGACTTGCCCAAGGTCACACAGCTGGGAAGTGTCTGAGGCTGGATTTGAACCTAGGACCTCCCGTCTCTAGGCCTGACTCTCAATCCACTGAGCTACCCAGCTGCCCCCCTATTCCTTCCTTTTTTTCCTTCCTTCCTTCTTTCCTTTGTTTTTTCCTTCCTTTCTTTTTTCCCTTCCTTCCTTCCCTCCTTTTCTCCTTCCTTTCTTTTTATTCCCTCATGCTTCAGGGACATTCCATAGTAATGGTAATGCACTTTACACCCATTTCTACCTCACAATAAATGAGAGAACCAGGTACTGAAAGTATTATCTTCATATTAAAGATGAAATACAGAAACTTAGTAACATGCCCAGGGCCCTAAAACTAATCAGTGTCTAAGGTAGGATTCATACCCATGTCTTTCTTTCTTAATCTCATACTCTTTCTACTTATGGCACATTTAGGTTATGTACATTTGTAGAATCAAGTATTTACATTATATGGGGAAAAATTCATGGAAGGAGAGGTAGAGGTTTCAGGGTTGGGGCAGCTGTGTCTGTCACATACCCAAAGAGGTTCATGCCCTGATAGGAAACAGTCATGTCCCCTCTGTTCAGTCCCTGGAGGCTTTAATAGAGGAGGAAGAGGGATTTTAAGAGCTGTGTGAATCATCAAATCAGAATGTCAGTCATGATGTCAGGAGAGCAGCTTGGTGGTCTCAGGGGCTGGTGGGGTGCAGCTGTGCTATGGGCACATAGCACAGATTTTTTTTTAAACCCTTGTACTTCGGTGTGTTGTCTCATAGGTGGAAGAGTGGTAAGGGTGGGCAATGGGGGTCAAGTGACTTGCCCAGGGTCACACAGCTGGGAAGTGGCTGAGGTCGGGTTTGAACCTACGACCTCCTGTCTCTAGGCATGACTCTCACTCCACTGAGCTACCCAGCTGCCCCTAGCACAGATTTTTGAGATAGACTGGAAGTAGAGTCAAAGAAGACTTCACTGACCAATCCTTTTCTCTGGGCAAGCTATGGGTGAGTGAACTATGACCAAGCAGAAGGAGTCAGGCAGCTGCTCTATCTCATTACTCAAAGTACACAAGCTCTTGACTTAGAATGTGCTTATTTGAATAGCTTTTGCATATTTTCCAGGCCCTCATTTCACTCCTAGACATATGTTCAGTGGCTCCCAGCAGCCCTTTATTAGCACCCACTAATTAGGGCTGGCTAAAACAGGTTTAGAAAATGCCCAGTTAAACTGTGCTTGGTGCTCCCGGGCAGGGAAAGAAAGAAGAGAATGGTTAGAGAAAAGAGGCAGTCAGTAGAAGAAGGTGGGGTAAGGAGATACATCCTGACCCACCTGACATTCTATAGCCCATACTCTATCTGCCCAATGTTTGCACAGCACAGGGCAAAGTCCTCTGTGCTGGGCGCTGGGCCCTGAGTGCCCCAACAGTGATGGGCCCCTCACAACTGGCGCCTGAGTGCACAGAGCAGGTGCTGCCCAGAAGAGGCCATAAAGATGCTGGCAGGCCCTCCCATGCCCAGCCTTGCCCTGATTATGCAAGCACATGTACCTGGCCTCTGGTTTGTCCTCTTCTATCCCCTCCCCCCCAAACAAATTCCTTGCCCTTCTTCCTCCCCTCAATTCCACTTTTAAAAACCCAATATGTATTTAGTGCCTGTTATGAAGAAGATATGGGCAGCTAAATAGCACAGGTAGTAAGTGTGTGAGGCCAGATTTGAACACGGGGTAGAGGGGTGGCATGCAGCCTCCATATCCAAGTAGAGATGCCTGTAGGCATTTGGAAACACAGGACTAGAGCTCAAGGGAAAGGTAAGGGCTAGAAATGTAGATCTGGGAACAATCTGCAAATGATGTGGTTATGATTGAGATCACAGTTGGCGTGAGCATAGAGAAAAAGTCCAGAGACAAAGATGCCCACACACAGAGCAGTAGCAGAGAAAGGAAGAGATAGAGAAAAAAGTAGAGAAAAGAAATTTGTGCTGAGTGGCAATTTTGGATAAAAAAGGTCCAAGAGAACCACTGAACATTTGGAAGGTGAGCGTATGAAGAGCAAAAGAGTTTAACAAACTTAAAGAAGGCTACTTTGTGTCTGACATAATGCTAGGTGAACTACATTGGAAAAGAATAATAGGTTGGTAATCAGAAGATCTGAATTCAAGTTTTGCCTTTGCTACCCACTAGTTATGTGACCATGGGCAAATTTTTTCATTCACTTTTCAGCCTCAGTTTCCTTGTCTGTAAAATAGGTAAAAGAACTTCTGTCCTTCAAAGGCCATAAGATGGATTTAGAATACAATGGCTATGAAAGAACTGAAAATTATAAAAAGTATGAGGAAAAATTTTGATTATCATTTGATGAATCCTGGGATGAATGATACTCGGTCCCTCTTCCTCTTTTCTCCAATTCCACCTTATTCTATTCAAACACTCACTTAATTTCCCTGGCCCTCAGTTTCCTTATCTATAAAGTGAAGAAGATGGGCTCCAAGGTCTCTGAAGACCTCTCTGGAACTTAGAACTATAAAGTCTGGGAAGGAGGACTAAGTTCTAGAACCTAAATAACCATAGGAGGAATAGCATTAATTCAAGACGTTAAAGTGCAAAGAAAGGTAGAGACCAGGACTAACAGGGTGCTGAAGAAGGCCCTGCTGCTCATTCCTTGTCTATGTGATGAAGGTTGGGGCCCTCAGGGTTGGAAGGTAGTCCTTTATGAGGTAGGTTTGTTCCAAGATGAGGAAAGAGAGTCTCCTAGACTATAGAGGATAAATTTGCCCATGTAGCTTGTAGGTGTCAGAGGTGAGGCAGGCTTCTCTGCCCAGCGTGGCGGAGCCTACCTCATTGGTGTAAGTGGCCAATTATAGAAAGAGCTGTGAGGTGTAACTTTCAGACACATCTCAACTGCTGTTTTTCTTTGTCTGGCTGTGGGTCAGACAGTTGGCTGCTTGCCTGTTCTGACTTCTTCACTGTGCCAATGTTTTCTTGGACTTTTTAGAACTGGAAAGAATCTTGGAACTCATCTCGTCCCCCTAAGAAGAAATGGAGACTCTGAGGGAATGAAGTGACTTGCCTAGGGTCACTCAGTGGCAGAGGTAAAGACTCAGATATGGGACTCTTGATTTCCAGCCTCTGGAAACGTGGGCTTGAGACACCCATTTCCCTCCAGGTCAAGCCAGGGGGGAAGCTCTAAGCCGGGTGGGGCAGGGCAGGGATGGGGGAGTGAGCATGCATCCATCCTTCTCTGTCCCAGCCAGAACCCGTCAACCCCACGCTGGCCTTAGCCCGTTGCTCTATTCCAGAGCCTCCCTCGCCTGGCCAGGCCAGTAACTCCCCGCAGTCGGGCGGCAGCGCGTGCGCCGCGGAAAGAGAGGCAGGCAGCAAGCGGGCGCGGGCGCGGGCGCTGCGGGCAGAGGCAGGCGGGCGAGCCCGAGCAGCCGCGAGCCTAGCACTCTCTGCACGCTGCGCCTCCAGCGCGGGGGGAATCGGAGAGGGGGCGGGAACCGGAGGCGTGCGAGGGAGCATCTTGCCGTCCCGGGCCCTACAGGATGAAGCGGCGCCAGGCATCCCACCTGGGCGAGGTAAGAGGCAGCGTGACGCGGCGGGGCTGGGCGCGCTTGAGGACTGTGCGCCTGGGCACCGAGGGAAAGGGAGGGGTGCCCCGGTAAAGGACTGAGGCTGTCCGTGCCTCGGGGGCGCTGCAGGCCCCTGGCACAGCCAGCCAGCCTGTCTGCCCTCGCCTGGCTCAGATGACTCTGCGAAGACGGGCCGTGTTGGCAGACACAGGTGGGCTCCTTTCTAAGGGTCAAGTACGGGATTATAGATCTGGGTAGACACTAACGGAGCCTGGCCAAGGGATTTCGGGGTTGTCCCAGTGAACAAGCATTTGCATTTGGGAGGTGTGGCTGGATTGGGGGGAGAGGGGAGGAAGGCCAGACCACACACACACACACACACACACACACAAAATCCCCCAGTTCAACAAAAGGTGTGTTTTGGATCCTTCTACACCCTGCAGGTTGATGGTTGGTGGGGAAGGGTGTTAAAACCTATCTCCTTCAATCCTGCTCCCAGATCTCTGGGCATTGGACCAGAGAGAGCAGGGATCCAGAAAATGGTAAGCCCTATAAGACCTGGATCATCCTTGAGCATCCATGGAATATCCCTGCAGAGGGAACCCTTTTAATCATCCCTGCCAGACAGCTCTCTTGTCTCCTAGGATCGGAAGCATTTGTCCTTCACCTGCTCCCTTTGACCTGCCTTCCCCTCCCCCTCTCCAGTCTAAGGCTAGGAAGACTGAGAGAAAGCCCTAGAGCAGGAGATGGAAGAGAAACTGAGGAAGAAAGACCAGGGGAGTTAGAAGTAAGCACAGGGGGAAATTGAATGGAAACAGTAGGGGGTGGGAAGCAGAATACAAAGATGAGAAAAGCAGAAGCCAGAGGAGCTGAGAAATACGGAACATGAAAGAAACAGAATCTAACTAGGTCAGGTTCCAGACCCGGTCCTCTTCACATTAATGTTACTGGTGGCATCAATTTGGCAGAAGAGTTTAAGATGATAGCTGATGTTCACAAAGCCTCTTGGGGTTTGCTAAATGTTTTTCCTGCATATCTCATTTGCCCCCCACAGTAGTCTTGCAAATTCTTCACATGTTAACTCCATTACTCATAACTGAGAAAATCCAGACCCAGGGGATGCTAAGATATCCTTGCAAGGATACAGGAATAGTCAGCAGCAAATCAGATATTCTAATTCAGATGCTCTGATCCCCAATTTCAATATTCCTCCCATTCTACTATGAGGGATCAATAAAAGGAAAGTGGCAGTCTGCCTTATATTTCTATATTCCTATCTGATGAAAAAATACCTTGATGGGAAGAGAGTTTATGAGATTTAACCTTAGGAGAGGATCCTCAGGCTGTGGCAGGATGGAACAAGAAAGTTTCTCATACTTTGGGTCAGTTTCCAACCAAGAGAAAGTACTGGTCTGACTTCCCAGAGGCAAATGTTTATATTCTTCCCCCTCATTATCTTACCTGTCCCTTCCCCTAATCCCTTCCCAATCAGAAAGATGGGCACATACCTGGCTATGACTGAGCTCCAAGGCCATTCCCATCAATATTAAGGGCAGTGGGGCTGGCATCCAGAGATACAGAGCTATGTATTTTCTATATCATTCCCTCAACCTGAAGCTACTCTCTTACTATTTCCCTTTTCTCTTTACCCAGCTCCCCCTTACCTCTTCCTTCCAGAAATCCCCAGTCATCAGCCACCAACAGTATCCTAGGCTAGAAAGAAGCCAGATGACTATTTCCAGAAAAACACAGTTGGGTTGAAGCAGTTTGTTCTAGGAGCTGAGTTCTGGATCCCATGCCCCTTGCAATGTGTGATTCCTAGGAGGGGAGATAAATATTTTATATACATAGAGACAGCTATGTCTACATAGACATATTCACATATACCTGTCACATAAACTGAATGGAGATGGTGGATGCCAGTGTAATGTCAGCTCTTGTGTAGGTCTTGCCAAAGTAGAAAGGTTTATGGGCCTGGCAAAGGACTGTGTATGTGTCTGCAATGTGAGGACCAGTCAGCCTAGCTGAGCGTAGAGGCGCACTCATCACCAGAAGGTGTGCCACCGAGCAATGTGGCGGTTTGTTTGGGTTTTGTTTATTTTATTTTAGAAAGGGCCATGACAACTCAATGAAACTATCTAGTGAGATTTGGACAGGTTGTGATCTGTGCCAGCAGAGGGAACATTGGCAGAGAGAAAAATCACAGTTCTTTTGAAGTATTAAAGAGATTTCAAATCACACATATAGACACACATATACCCTCATGGGCCTATGTGCTAATGGATTTATTTATTGCACGGCTGATCTTGTCCTATTTTTTATAATGACTTCCTTCTTCCTTTATATATGAATTCATTCTTTTGGCCAGCCTGTGAGGATTAGGCCCATGGCAAAGGGGAGGATCCAGGTGGCTAGGCCCGGGCCATAGTCCCATCACTAGGCCGCCTTCTCCTCCCTGGAACAGGGACAGACCTCTCCCTGAATGGGGTGGGGTGGGGGAGGGTGGAAATGAGCTGCAAGCATCCTACTCTCGGAACTCTTTGTCACCATGGAAACAGAGCGGAAAAGGGCAGCTTCTTCCCAGGGAGTGGGGAGAGCGGCCTCATTAGCTGGTTTCTCCGGCTGCCTGTGCCCCCAGAGAGGGGGGTTTGGGGTGGTGCTGGGCCACCTGGCATCTTGCAAACTCTACCCGCTCTTGCTAAGCAGTTACTCTTGCCCTAGCCAAGCACCATCAGGGCCTGGTGTTTTCCTATTGCTTTCAGGGCTCAGCTGTGAAGGAGAAGTCCTAGAAGAGGGTTAGCCAGGCAGAAGGATAGGAAGCAGGCCTGGAGTGCTGAGGGCTTGGCAGGGGGCTGGTTTCTAGCAGATCTAAGCCCAGCTGGAGAAGTCACTCAGATGCATGTGCCACAAATTGGAGTGGAAGAGCTGTTGAATGGTTAACCCCTAGTGCTATCCCTCTGGAATAGCTGCTACAACAATTATCAAGGATTACTCTCACATTCGCCAGGAGGAACAAAAGTGGTACCACCCGTAGTCACCATCACCATCAGTGCCTCTGCCATCTTCGTCAGTCAGTAAACATTTATTGGTCACCTACCACACACCAGGCACTTTGCTAAATGCTGGGAATACAAAGAAAGGCAAAACACAGTCCCTACTCTCAGGAGATTATAATCCATGTAAGAAATACTACATTTTAGGAGATGGAGAGCTAGCCTGGACAATAAGGGCAGCCTAGGTTCAGGTTCCCCTCATGGTGGCCATATAACCCTAGGCAAGTCATTAGTGCTCCAAGGAACCCTCTAAGACTATAAATTGCAAAGTTTCTATTGATCTGTATTTGGGAAGAGAATATCCCCAGTGAGCTTTCTTTACCAATGAAGTCACAGGAGAAAATTAAGTACAAAATATAGTGCAAGGAGAGATTCCCCATTCGTTATTCCAGGAAACCTTCAATCTCATTCATGTAGTTATTCCCTTCAATGATATATTAACTTCGATCCATCCATATTATGACCCTCTTTTATGTCATCTCATAAGTTCACCATGGGAAGACCACTCACATACTCTGTATTTCATGGGTACCAATGGTTTGAGTCTACAGGCTCATCTGTCCATTGGTTATCCTTCATTTTCGCTACATGAAAAGCCTATTCTGTTTTTTTCTGTTTGTACATTGCTTTCATGACATCTTTATAATGTATTTCAGCCTGTTCACATTCACTTTGCACCTCTCCATTGCCCTTTGGGAGATCCTCAGTTTTCAGTTCTTTGGAGAATGCAGTGTTCCATGACTCACAACCACACAGTATTAAAAAGTATTGGGTAAAAGGGGAAAAAAAGAGGTAGCCCATCTCAAAGAGAAAGATGAGTTGTTAGGAGAACTTTTTAGTTTCCCAAATGCAATCCATCTTATTCTCCTTCTATTTGATTCTGGGCTTAGCTCATTGTCATTTTCAGTGTTAGTCCCAGATGTATACAGTGGTAGATGAATGCAATAGGTTACCCATTCCAATTCCATATCCCAGACAGGTCACTAATCATTATTTTTCTACTTAGTTTTTCCTATGTAGATAATTAAGCCAGGCGGCCTTTCATGATCCTGGATCTCACTTAGGAGACTCTGCGGTGTTCCAAGGCTTGATGCAATCAGCAGAATGTCATCTGCGGCCAAAATCATAGAGAGAATCCCCTCTTTGTCATGAACTCTGCTGGGCTTTCTCTATGACAATGCCAAATGCTTTTGGCAAGCACTTCTCCTTATTTTATGCTTTGCTTCATATTAACAATCAGAGGGTTGTAAAACAAAGTTATTTACACTGTTAAACCTTCCTAGAAGTATTATGCCATTTTGACACTTGAGCAGTATTTTAAGGCAGTGTTTCACTGTACTGAGCCAAACAGTATAATCGACGAATAATACAATAAACACACACATATACATACATACACACGATAAACACACACACACACACATCTATATATATATATACATTCCAGTCAAGTGTATCATAGTAAAGATAGCCTGAAATGGAATATCTGCCTGCCTCATCTCTTTTAATACCATTATGAAAGAGGTCCTCAATATTTTCTTATGGATGAAAAAGAGTCATTTGGGTCAGTAGTTATTGAAAGTCACTTGGCTGTCTGTTTTGGTAATAATAAACTTTGCATCTCCCCATGGTAAGTGACCAAGAGAATATTCAGGAGAGATAAGAAAAATAAAACAATAAGCCTTCCCTCCTTCCTTCTATTCCTCCCTCTCTTCTTTCTATTCCTTTTTTTCTCCCTTCCTCCTTCCCTCCTTCCCTTCCTTTCTTATTTCCTTCCCCCTTTCCTTCCTTCCTTCCTTCTTTCTTCCTTCCTTCCTTCTATTCCTCCTTCCCTCCTTTCTATTCCTTTTTTCCTCCTTTCCTTCCCCCCTCCTACTTTCCCTCCCTTATTTCCTTTTCTTCCTTTCTTTTTTCCTTCCCTCCTTTCCTTTCACCTCTTCCTCCTTCTCTTCCTTCCTTTCGTCTTTCCTTCTTTTCTCAACTATAATTACAGATGTAATATAGGATTATTACACAGGAAACTGCCCTGATAGAGATATTGTAAATAAGAAAATAAGCCCAAACCTTATGGAATTTACAACTTTGGAAGGAGATAAGACACACACACCAATAACTACTCAATCCCCACTTTCACTCCCACCATCACCATGTCCCCATCAGTGCCTTCACATCTATCATTTGATGTGAATGCCCAGGAACTATCAGAACCAGTACTAAGTAGCAGATGGGTGGCAAAATTTAATTCAACTCGATAAGTATTGAGCACTGAAATTATAATCTGATGTGCTTTCTCAATGAATTTTCCTAGGCAACATAATGAGAAAGGAGACATTATTATTATTATTATTATTATTATTATTATTATTAAATTTCTTAAACCTTTGACCTGACTCGACACTAAGCTTTTCTTATAACTTTATTCTCTTTTACATAAGGTGGGGAAGATGAGCAATACATTACCACTTTCCTCACCAGTTAGGTCTGCAGGAGAAATTCTCTCTCTTCCAGACATCCGTCATGGCTTTGCTCTCCCTTCCTTTCTGTCCTTAATACCAACATCCCATAAGTTACTCCAGCTCTCATCATTCTTGTGTTCAGAAACCTATGAAGCAAGAGAAGGGATCTGACATGTGTCTTGTCAGAGCATAGTTGTTTTTGCATTGCCTCCTCCTAGATTGCAAGCTCCTTTAGGACAGAGATTGCCTTTACCTTTCTGTGTATCCCTAGCAGTTATCACAGTCTGGCATGTAGTGAATACTTTGTAAATGCTTGTTGATTTGACCCAAACCACCTATAGGTAATAAGGGCTCTCTTCCTACTGTATTGGGGAAGGGGGGGGGGCCGGTAGAGGGAGGCTAGGCTTGACCCTTTGAATTTCTTTTTACTCTACCTCATCCTTCTGGTATTTCTTACTGGCAGCCTGTGACCCCAGATCTACTGATGACCCCTAGTGATCAGGGTGATGGAGACTTGGAAGTAGACTTTACTGCAGATCGCGGAAACTGGACAGGGAAGCTGGACTTCCTTCTCTCCTGCATTGGCTACTGTGTGGGCCTGGGCAATGTCTGGCGCTTCCCCTATCGTGCTTACACCAACGGAGGAGGTAGGGGGGCTACATGACACATTCTTGTCCCTGGATGAGGTCATGCTGACATAGTGGCCCAAGTGGATCGCTTTTTTATGTTGTCTTTTCCCATTATAAAGTACCCTCCTCAAGGGAAGGGATAGTCTTGCTTCTATTTGTTTCCCCAATGTCTGTCTATCTGTCTATCTATCTATCTATCTATCTATCTATCTATCTATCTATCTATCTGTCTATCTGTCTGTCTGTCTGTCTGTCTGTCTATCAGCTATCTATCTGTTGTCTATTTGTCTATCATCTCTCTGTCTTTCTGTCTGTCTGTCTCTCTGTTTGTCTATCTATTAATCAAAGGATGTGGGGACAGTAAAATAAAATGTGATTTCTGTCCATTCCATAATTACTCAATTGAAAGCAATTTTAAATAGGGGAATGAAAAGGGGGCAGGGGAAGAGGAATAGAAGGGGTAGAGACAGCTGGGTCCCAGGCATGACCTTGTCTATTCTAGCTCACAAGACTTTTTCAGCCTTCTCCTGACTCTTGTTCTGTAGCAGAAGGCTGGAGCCCTAGAAAACAACTGTCATTCTTTCCCTTCTTCCTTTTCCTCTCCTCTCTTGCTCTGTTCCCTCTTTTGCAGCATGGCCACATGGTAAGAACTCAGATAATGGGACTGAGGAAACCTAGTGAGTTCTAGTTCTGGTCCTGGTTGGATGACTTGAGGCAAGTCAAGTCATGATCCCTCTAGAACTGTTGGTCCCTCTATGAAATGAAGTGACTATAAGATTTCAGATACCTTTCTTTTTTCTTTCTTTCAACCCTGAGTTTCTGCCTTAATTTCATTTGTAAGACATAAGAGGGGCAAAGGCCAGGCAACTGAAGTGAAGTGACTTACCTAGGGCCACATAACTAGGAAGTGTCTGAGATCAGATTTGAACTTGGGTCCTCCTAATTTCATGCCTGGTGCTCTTTCCACTGTGCTATGTAGTTGCCCCTCAGAAAACTTTCTAATGACATCATTGTAAGACTTTCTCTGTTTGCAAAATGAAAAGACTGGGCTATAAAATTTCAAATGTCTTTCTAATTAATCAAGTTCTTGTTGCTACTGCTTCCTCCCTTTTAAAATCACCTTACATTTATAACAACAACCAGCAATTATTTAGTATAGCCCTATATATGTGTGTATATATATCATCCTCACAACAATGCTAGAAGGTGGATACTATTATTATACCCATTTTTCAGATGAGGAAACTTTGAGGCTAAATGATTCACCCAGTCATAACATATTAAGAGTCTGAAGTGGGATTTGAACCCAGGTCTTCTTAACTATAAAACCCTGCACTCTCTCCACTCTGCTGCCTAGCTGTAGTATTTACTTATTATTCAGTTATGTCCAACTCTTCTGAGACTCCATTTGGGTATTTCTTGGCAGAGATACTGGCATGGTTTGCTATTTTCTTTTCTAGTTCACTTTTTGCAGATTAGGAAACTGAGGCAAACAAGGTTACGTGACTTGCCCATAGTTTCCAAGCTAATAAATGTCTGAAACCAAATTTGAACTCAAGAAGATGAGTCTTCTTGACTTCAGGCCAGGAATTCTTTCCACTGGACCACCTAGCTGCCCTCTATTGACTTATTTATATACATTTTATATTCCCATCCCCCTGCCTCCATTAGACTAGAAGCTCCTATAGGGCAGGTACTTGTTTACATCTTCTCTAGCTGGAATCTTCAGCAGGTTTACATGGTCAGAGTTTAATGCTTACAGAATTTGAGTTTTAGCTTAAAATGTTAGGCTTCCCCCAAACAACAATGATACTCTGAAGATACAATTCAATTCACCAATAATTTCTTAAATACCAACTTTGTTCCAGGCCCTATGCTAGGTGCTAGGGATACAAGGAGTCAAATGAAAATAAGACTCTGCCCCCATCAAGGACCTACCACTGCCTCCACTAGCTCATCACTGAACTTTCTGAGACAACTCCAGCCAGCTTCTTCCAGGACCTTGGCTTCCTGCCTGGTCTCCCACTGGGATTTATGTGGGAGAAGGTTAGGCCCACTGAGAGCCCAAGCTTCTCCCACCTGCAGCTTGAAGGATAAAGGACTGACTTTGTAGTGTGAGAAGCATTTTTCTCTCTTCATTGACTATCGGTTTAATTCAACAAATGTGCTTTAAGATTCATTCTATGCAGAGATCTGTGCCTGGTACCAGAGAAGATACAGAAAAAAACAAAATGGTGTCCCTTCTCTCAAGGAGCTGAGTATCTGTGGGCAACATAGGTTAGATAAAATTCCATCATGCAAGATTAAAAGTACAAATCAAGAATTTAGGTTAGCACCAGGGAGGGAAAGATAGTTTCTGACAAGATCAGAGATGGCTTCCTGGGGGAGCTAAAATTTGAGTTGCCTTAAATGGGGGTTGTGGTGGGAATGCCATTGATAACAATGGAAAAAAGAAGGCTAAGTGGAGAGAGCAGTGTGACTAATTATAAAAGATCCAGAAGGACAAGATCCAGATGGAAATCCTGGGTGGCTAGAACACATCATACACAGAAGGGCTAGTGTGAAGATAAGACTGAAAAGGAAGGAAACAAGCATTTAAGAAGTACCTACTATGTGCCAGGCACTGTGCTAAGCACTTTACAATTATTATCTCATTTAATCCTCACAATAACCCTGGGACATAGGTGCTATTATTATTATTATTATTATTCTCACTTTACAGTTGTGGAAACTGAGACAGATTATGAGATTTACGTGACTTACCTAGAGTTGTACAGCTAATAAATGTCTTGGGCCAAATTTGAACTCAGGTAGTCCTCTCTCCAGACCCAGTGCTCTATCCACTGTGCTTACCTGACTACTGTAATATAGAAAATGGCAGGGTGGAATTCCTGCAAGATACAGGGTCAAGCCTCACCCAGAATTCCAGGCCCTGTATCTTGCAGGAATCCACCTTGCCATTTTCTATTTTACACTGACTAGGTAGGTTGGAGCCAGACTTTGTAAAGTGTGGGCTTTATTGAGAAGCCAGTAGGGAACTACTGAAGGTTCCTTTGGCAAAGGACTGGTGGGAAAAATTATCTCCATGTTACAAGTGAGGAATCTGAAGATCATAACATATTAGAGCTGGAAGATCCCTTAAAGATCTAGTCAAACCTCTTGATTTTTCAAGCCAAGGCTTAGAGAAGTTAAGAAACTTACCCAAAGATACACAAATGATATGTGCAAAATCTTGTTTTCAAATCCAGGTTGTCTGACTCCAAAGCCAGATTTTCGGGTGGTTTACCAACTTGTCCATGTCACACAGCTAATGTTAGAATCAGAATGAAAACCTAGGCTGTCTTAGTCCTAGCCTAATATTCTTTCCAGCACCCCAAGATACACCCCCTAACTAAAATCCCAAGTCCTTCAGGAGTTTCCATAATAAGCCTTGAAATGGTCTTTAACCTAGTTAACTTCAAATTGTTCTCTCCTTTTAACACCACTCTCCTTTGGTTCCCAGGGTGTACGGGGTGTTTTCAGGGAGGACTAGCCCCTCTGATATGAAGGCTTACTGAGCCCTTTGGGGCTACTCATCCATATTTGATGTCCACCTGACACTCAATTCTCACCTGTGACTCCAAAAAGCTGTAGCAGGAACAGTGGCCATATCCTATTCAAATCATCTCAGCAGATGGCTTAAACCAGGTTGAGAGCCTCAAACCTGTCCATGAGTTAGGGGGATGTCTACCCTAAGCATGGGAAGACTTCCCCTGGCAGAATGGGTGGATGAAAGCAATCTGTTTCAGTGGCCACGAAGGTGGATGGAGCAGGACCTATAGAATACTTAGAGCTCGGTCAGATATCCAAGATGCCAAGGTCGTTTGCTGCATCTTGGGCCATTGCCAGTCTTGATTTTTGTCTTGCCACTGGACTTTGATGACTATGGAAGAAAGAGGGAAGCGGATTTACTTTGTACAGCTCTGGACTTGATGACTTGATGGGACTTAAATCCCATTCATGTACAAGTAAAGACATCACTCAATGATGTCATTGATTCGCTTCAAAAATGAAGGATGAACGTGGACCACAACAGCTTTGATTCTCTCTTGGCTGGAGTAAAGAGGGAGAGGCAATGTGTTAGAGTGGATAGCAAACTGGCCACAGAGTTGGAAAGTCCTGGTTTCAAGTATTACCTCCTAACTACATTGGCTGTGTGGCCCTGGGCAAATCACTTAATCTTTCAGCGACTCCAACAATTCTCTTAAGACCGTAAATTACTGGTTTGCAGTGGTGCAGACTGCATTGATAGAAGGGGGTTTCCTCACTGGAAATTCCCTTTACTAATGAAATCACACACACACAGGCCCGATACAATAAGAACAACTTCTATTTCTTTAGTGTTTTAAGGTTTACAGGACAAGGGCACCTAGGGGACACAGTGAAGAAAGAGCCAAGCCTAGAGTCGGGAGGGCCAGGTTCAAAGCTGACCTCAGGCACTTCCCAGCTGTGTGAGCCTGGGAAGTCACTTAACCCCAATTGCCTAGCCCTTACCTTTTCATCTTAGAGTTATTATTAAGATAGAAAATAAAGGTTTAAAAAACATTTACAGAACATTTTCCTCATAATAATTCTGCAAAGAAAGAAATACAAATGTGACCATCATCATTTTAAGATGAGGAAATTGATTTTCAGAGAGATGAAGCTGCCCAGGGTCACACGGCTTGAGCTCAGGCTTCCTATCTTCAAGTCTGGTTGGTTGGTTTGTGTTCATCTACCCCAAAGGTAGCCAAACCTTACTTAAGAAGACGTATTGGAGGTGGGATGGACTTTTGGACCTGGTTTATCAGAGCTAGGAGGGATCTTCAAACAGAAGAGAGTCTCTTTCTGCTGGAAGGTCATCTGGGCCACCCTGCTGATTTTATAGAGGAAGAAATAGGTCCAGAGAGAGGAAATAACTAATTTGAAGTCACAGAGAGAAGTAGGAGTGGGGAAAAAGAGGGGGAGGAAAAGAGGAGAAATCAGAGAGGGAGGAGGGAAAGGAAGAAGAGAGCCAGACATAGAAACAGGACCACAGAGAAGAAAACAGAGAGAGAAAAAAAAGAAAGAAGGAGGAAGGGAAGGAGGGAGGGAGGGAGAGAGACAGAGGCAGAAAGATTTGATGGAAAGGGAGAGAAAGACAGAGATAACACATAAACTTCCGGCTTCTTATAGCTGTCTGTGCAGAGTAAGAGATTTCCTCATAGCTTTGCAAAGCTGGGGTCTCTTCTCTTCCCCTGTCCTGTCTTTTCAGGTGCCTTTCTTGTTCCCTACTTCATCATGCTGACCATCTGTGGCATCCCTCTCTTCTTCCTGGAGCTCTCCCTTGGCCAGTTCTCTAGCTTGGGCCCCCTTGCTGTCTGGAAGATCAGTCCTCTCTTCAAAGGTAAGGTCCTTACTTACAATGCAGAGATTCCCTGAGTCTCTTCCACCCAGACCAATTTAGGACTGAAAGGATGATGATGAATGATGGCCTTGAGCTTTAGGCAATGGCTCTTTGAAAAGTCTTTGCCATGAGGGCAGCTAGGTGGCTCATTGGATTAAGAGCCAGGCCTAGGAAAGGCCCTAGCTGTGTGACCCTGGGCAAGCCACTTTAGCTCCCATTGCCTAGCCCTTACCACTATTCCATCTTCCAACCAATATGTTTTATTGATTCTAAGGTGGAAGGTAAGGGTTAAAAAAAGAAAAGAAAAGAAAAGAAAAGGCTCTGCCATCCCATCATAGCCATTTTCCACACTAGGAAAAGTCAAGATTCACAAAAGATTTCAAGATAACAGCTTTAGAACTGGAAGGGTGATTAGATCATGTAGTCCAATCATCTAGTCCATCTAGACCTTCTTATTTTATAGAAAAGGAAACTGAGGCAGGGAGGCAGCTAGATGGCCCAGTACAGAGAAAGCCAAATCTGTATTCCAGAAGAACTGAGTTGAAGTATGGCCTCAGATATTTTACAGCCATGTGGCCCTGGACAATATATTGAACCTCTCCCATGTCTCAGTCTACTCATCTATAAAATGGAGATAATAATAGCATCTACCTCCCAGAATTATCATAAGGATAAAAATGTTTGTAAAGTGCTTTGCATACTTAAAGTGCTATCTATCTATATGCTAGTTATTTTTATTATCTTGTCTAAGGCCACATAGTTAGCAAGAGACAGATCCAAGATTTGAACCCAGGTCCTCAGAATTGAAGTTCAGCACTCTTTCTATATCAAAATTCCGTTAACATGTTGATGTGGACCTTTGGGTGGTGGTGGCGTCTGAGTCATGAACCCAACTCAGATGGCCTGCCAAGAAAGAGGGAAAGCTGAGAAAGGAGAAGGGCAAGTGTACCCACTGCTTCCCTCATGTGGGCTCTGCAGGTGTTGGCGTGGCCATGCTCATCATCGTCTCCCTGGTGGCCATCTACTACAATATGATCATCGCCTACGTCTTGTTTTACCTCTTCGCCTCCCTAACCAGTGACCTACCCTGGCAACACTGTGGTAACTGGTGGAACACAGAGCTCTGCCTGGACCACCATGCAATGAGAGAAGCCAATGCCACAACAGCCATCAACCTCTCTAATACCGTCAGCCCCAGTGAGGAGTACTGGAGGTCAGGCCAGATGGCCAAAGGTTTGGGGAATGTGGGAGGAAGGAGGGAAGGAAGGAGTTCTTTGTGTTTGGCACCTGCTTACTCTGGTCCCTGGGGCATAGCCTTTGGTGTGTCAGAACCCTGGGGGACTATACCTTCATTCCATAGGACACTGAATTGGGATGCCTCAAGAATTTTGGACAAGTCCTAGATCCAGATCCTCCTAGAGATAGAAAGGAGCTTTAGGAACCCGGTAGTCCAACCTCTTCATTCAGTAGCATAGTGGTCCTCAGACTTTCCAAAGTGGTAGAACCCTTAAGATAAAGTCCTTGAAATTTTTTTTAAACCCTTGTACTTCGGTGTATTGTCTTATAGATGGAAGATTGGTAAGGGTGGGCAATGGGGGTCAAGTGACTTGCCCAGGGTCACACAGCTGGGAAGTGGCTGAGGTCGGGTTTGAACCTAGGACCTCCTGTCTCTAGGCCTGTCTCTCACTCCACTGAGCTACCCAGCTGCCCCCTCCCTTGAAATTTTTAATGCTTATTTTCAACCAACAAGACAGCTAGTTGGCACAATGGATAGAGCACCAGACCTGGAGTCGGGAGGCCTTGGATTCAAATCTGGCCTCAGAACCCTTCCTAGCTATATGAGCCTAGGCAAGTCACTTAACCTCAGTTGCTTAGTCCTTACCACTCTTCTAGCTTGGAACCAATATTTCAGACAATATTCTCAGAAGGAAGGGAGGGAAGGAAGAAGGTAGGAAGGAAGGAAAAAAGGAAGGAAGGAAGGAAGGAAGGAAGGAAGGAAGGAAGGAAGGAAGGAAGGAAGGAAGGAA
>NC_058131.1:392408010-392418906 GCF_016433145.1 Gracilinanus agilis | reverse complement strand
TCTCTCTCTCTCTCTCTCTGTCTCTCTCTGTATCTCTCTCTTTCTCTTTCTCTCTCTCTGTCTTTGTCTTTCTCCCCTCTCTCTTCTCTCTCTCTGTCTCTCTGTGTCTCTTTCTGTCTTTCTCTTTCTCTCTCTTTTTCTTTCTCTCTCTCTTTCTCTGTCTCTGTCTCTTCCTCCCTTCTTCCCCTCCCTTTTATCCTCTTACCTTCTGCCCTAGTATCAATTCTAAAACAAAAGAGTGGCAAAGCTTACATAAGTGGGATTAAGTGATTTGCAAAGGACCACACAGTTAGGAAAATTTGAATCCAGGACCTCCCAACTCCAAGTTTGGTGCTCTGTCCACCGTGCTATAGAACTATTTCCTTTCTGAGAAATATGAGGTTCCTCTCTGAGAGTAAGACTCTGGAGGGGCCTAGAGAGAAAGGGATTCGGAGCTTAAAGGGATGTAATTATTCCCCACTTGTTCTGAGCCCAGGCCTCTAGAGCCTGTGGCTTCTATGTTATTTGTTTAACACACCATCTTGGGCTGCAACAGATAATTAAAAAAAGAAAAGAAAAGAGGACCTGCTTATAGGCTAAAAGTAGTTTATAATCTACTTAGGAAGACAGAACACAGACACACACATCAAAATGTCCCAAAGTATGTCATAGAGAAATCTAAACAGAAATAATAAAAGCAAAAAATAAATAATTTTTTCCAGCCCCCTGGAGCTGTCTCTAACCTCTTCCCACAACATAGCACAGAGCACTGCAGAAAAAACTTGTTGATAGAATTAAATTATGTATGTGAGCCAGAGGAGTATAAAACTTAGGTGGTGTCAGCCCAAGGAAGGCCCTTGCTTAGCATCAGGGGCAGGAGGAAGGCAATGGCACCAGGAAGTTCCACGAGGCTTCACTTTGGCAGCTGTAATTAGATAGTGTACTTAGTTAGGGTGGGGAGAATCTGAGGGGGTTGTGAGCTGTCTAAGCCTCTCAGAAAGCAGACTCCTCTCCCCCAGCTCTGCCCCTTTCCCACTAGTCTCAGTAGTCAAGGAGTTCCGTTGTGTGCATTTATCCAATTAAGAGTCTTATGGCTTATTCCCCCACCCACAGGGAAACTCCACCTTCCTCCCTTTGCTGAGTTTCACTGGAATTCAATCACAGGGGCATGACATAGTGAAGCCAACTAAAACAAGGCATAACCATATAGTTATTTACTCATAAGTATAGACACAAAAGAAATAAAACCCAACTATAAGAAAATAGTCCCCAAGCAGGCTGTGTTCCCTAGTTCCTCCCAAACCCTTTGGGGTCCATTGGCAAGTCAACTGTCACCTAAAGAGAATGTTTGGGCATTCAAATTTCTACTTTCCCATTGCTCTCAGAGGGCAGCCAGGTGGTACAGTGGATTGTACCAAGCCTGGAGAACAGAACTCTGGAAGATTCCTCCTCCTGAGTTCCAATCTGGCCTCAGGCACTTACTGGCTGGGTGACCCTATCTGTAAAATGAGTTGGAGAAGGAAATGGCAAAACCACTTCAGTATCTTTGCCAAGAAGACCCCAAATGGGGTCACAAAAGACTCAGATAGGACTGAAAGGACTCAAAATCAATATTGTCTTCAGGAAATACCTAAAGAAAACCCAATTAGGCCCAGACCTCTTTAGGGGCAGCTCTGAGGTCTCTTATCAATCTGCTACGTTAGTAGACAAATCATTTAACCCCACTAACCTTTCTTTAGGTATTTCCTCCATTGGGAAAATGGGGATTGAGCTAAATGAACTTTTATAGCTAAAAATTTTTGGACCAAGTGATTCCTGGACCTCAAGTGGGATCCCAACTCTGAAGCTGCCCCCTTTAAGCGGGAGGAGGCAGGAGCACCTGGAGAGGGGAAGAGTTGTCCAGGGGTCCAAATCCCAGATTTATATTCCTCATCTTTCTGATGCTGAAGCAAGGGGCAGCACCCCTCCTCCTTCATGGATCAATATTCTTGACCTACCCTGACCCCCATTGCTCCTTGTGATAAGGTATATATGTGGCTGCGGTTTAATGCTTCCAGATGATAATCAAGCACCAAGAAAGAGCTTTCTGCCCTTCCTTCATCCAACTGATATTCCTTTTCTCTTTTAGGTATCAAAAGATTTTGTCGGGACATTCATATGATGCTGGGCTTCAAACCTGGCCTATACTTTAAGGCCTGTTGGATGTTTCTGTCTCCAGCAACCCTAATGGTAACTGGGAGACTAGAGATGGGGCCCCATGAGAACACAAGGAGTTAGGCTGATCATCCCAGGTCCCTCTTCTCTCTTCACAGGAGAGACCAGAGATCAGTCCTGTGGGAACACAAGGAGAGAGGCTGATCATCCCAGGTCCCTCTTCTCTCTTCACAGGAGAGACCAGAGATCAGTCCTGTGGGAACACAAGGAGAGAGGCTGACCATCCCAGGTCCCTCTTCTCTCTTAACAGGGGAGAGTCCAAGGATGCATCTTTAAGGCAGATAGTCTAGTTAGAACTTCCTTTCCCATTCACAGAAGCTGGGAGGAAGGGGTTGCTCCCGAGATCAGTCCGGCTCCAGATTCCTAACCTTTTGGATTTATCAGCCCCACATTCACTCCAGGTCTATGCCTGACCTGAGTCAGTACTAGATATCAGGCCAAGAGTTGGGTTGGGGATATCTTGGGGTTAGATGGGTAATAATAACTAGGATGTCTGCCCCACAGGCGCTGCTGGTTTACAGCATTGTGAAATACCAACCCTCAGAATATGGCACTTACCGGTTCCCATACTGGGCAGAGCTCCTGGGCATCCTGATGGGCCTCCTGTCTTGTGCAGTGATCCCTGCCTGCATGTTACCTGCTGTGCTCAGGGAAGAGGGGACACTGTGGGAGGTGAGTCCCTACCTGGCCAACCTTGGACTCAGTCCCAAAGAGCATGGATTTGGAAATCTTGGGTTTAAATTCCAGTTCTCTGAAATGTTGGGCTTGTCTAGGCCTCAGTCACCTCATATGTAAAATGAAAGAGCTGGTTACCCTGGAACAGTGCTAAACTCCCTTCCAGCCCTCCGTGATCTGAGGGTACTTTTCTTCCTGAAGATAGAATACCACCAAGGAGAAGGACCTAGGGCAGATGATTTAGCATCTTGTCTGAAGGACAGAACCCAGCCCAGGCCCAAATGGAGGCTAAGATGAAAGAGATAGAGGATGGCAGAGAATCTTCTTTCCCAATGGAGTATGTGGCTCCTTCCCCATTTAACAAGGTTTCACAGATTGCTAAAGCTGAGAAGAGCCTTAGAAATATTTAACCCAAGTCCTTCCTTTGGGTCACTTCATGCCCATGTGACCTTGGTTAAGTCACTTAAACTCTCTGGACCTTAGCTTACTCATCTTTAAAATACTGGGGTCAGACAAGGGGGTCTCGAGTCCTTTCCATCCTGTAAAATGAGGCAAACCAAATAATCCCAAATTATTTTTAGCTCTATACTTCCATGACATCTCTCTGGGTAAGCTTTGTGTGTGGGGGCTGCCCTCTGGTGGGCATATCCAGATTCTGCCGCCATTACTGGTAGGAACTCTGGCCAAGATCCATTCACTTTCCCTGCCAAATTGAAGAAGCCCAGAATTTTGAAAATGAAAGGAACCTTGCTTACTCTGACTCCTTTGGGTTGCAGATGAACAAGACCCAGAGACCTAAATGACTTGCTTAAGGGCACAAAACTAGCGGTATGGTGGAGCTTCTTGCCAGAGAGTGACTAGACTCTCATTGTATTCCAAGAACTGGGCTGGGGAGCCTTGGGGTGAGGCCTTCAGGCCAGCCCATACTCCCTGGAGGGATGAGGGTGGCTCTGGTGGCCAGAAGCCACCAATGCATTCTGGTGCCCCAGTTTGTCTTACGAGGGGCAAGAGGATGATCAGATGGAGGGAAGGAACCTTATGTGAAGACACCCAACTCTCCAGTATCTGGATCATAGATTTAGAAATGAAAAGGACCTTCACCATCATCCAGTTCAATCCTTGAATTTACAGATGAGAAAACTGAGCCCCAGAGAATTAATTGGCTTACTCAAACTACATCATAGTAGAACCTGAATTTGAACCCAGGTCCTCTGACTCTAAATTCAGCATTCTTGTTCACTGTTTGGAACCCATCAAACCCCACCCAACTCTGTCCACTAAAGGTCATGAGGTTAGCAGATAACTAAGCTTCCAGGTCAGTAGTTGCTTTAGCTCAAGGCCTGGTTCAAGAGTCTTGAATTCAAATTGTGTTTCTGATATTAACTGTGTTACTTTGGCCAAGCCCCTCGGGAAAGGAGCTCTATCTTAGGCCCTTTTCATCGACAAAATGAAGATTTGGAACTGTAAGAAGGAAATTTTAGGTATTTATAAATATATATTAAAATATGTGGCCGCCAGGAATCAACAATTCAGGTTGATTCCGTAATTAAATCAGACCCAAGTCAGCATTGGGTTGAAGAGTTTATTTACAATCAGGTAGGTAAAAAGTAGGAATAAAGAGAAAAGGAGAGGCTAGTCCAGGCCAAAGGCCTGGACAGAGAGAGAAGGTTAAAGGGCTAAATAAATGAAGCTGCAAGCCACAAGGCCCAACAGCCAAATAGGCAGAGTTTAGAATTGGCCCAGCTAGGCCAAGGAAGTCAGCCTAACTTACCCACGTGACAATATAGAGTGTAAGCTGTCTGTGGTCTCAGGAGATGCTTCTTCTTCCAGTTCGAGATGGCAACTGCCCCCACAGGAAGTTCACTAACTTACTTAAAGAGATCGTGTCTTCCATCACTTCCTGTGGTCCACCTCTAATTCAAATGGACAAATGGCAGTTTCTACATTGATTTGGACTGCCCAAAGGGCAGTCCCTTATTCTTGATTTGTTACTTATTGTCACGTGTGGGTAACTCGCCTCCCCTCCCCACTAAGGGAGGTTAGGGTGACATCATTAGCACGCCTAGGTTGAGTAGATTTTTGACTATTAATGGGCTGGAGCTAATTCTATTTACACAATCCCCCCTGATGATCATATTGGGTGCCTAGTCACCCCAAGTGATCATGTTACACAACCATCTTATACTCACAAAGGTCTTCTAACTACAATAGTTAGAGATAAGAGGGAAATGGAAAAGAGAGAAAGCAAAACCAATGTTTTGCTAAGCGCGTTTGACAAGAAACCAATTGGGGGCAGTCCCCTATTGGCATAACATGTACAATTAAAGTAGCTGTTCAAAACCCATCAGTCCATTCATTAGTACCCAAAGTTCATTCTGGATCACTTGATGCAACAAACCCATCAGTTCAATCAATTGCAACCCAAAGTTCATTCTGGATCTCTTGATTAAACGTAGGTTCTTCAGGCATCTCTCTGCAAACAGTTCATTCTATGGATTGAGGAATCAGCAAGTTTTTCTTTCCCTGAGAATTTTTCTCAAACAAAACCAAAAATTAAGTCTTGGATATAATAAAAATACGATTAACTAAATGGTGTAAGGGCCCTCTGGTCTCCATTAAGGGAGCTAGGTGACACAGTGTGATTGGAGTGTTGGATCTGGAGCCAGGATGACCAGATTTCAAATCTGGCCTTAAGCTATGCCACCCTAGGAAAGCCATTTAACATCTGTCAGCCTAGTCTAGATCCTCATCAGTTGAATGGGAATAATAATACCACCAACTCACAGAGTTGTGAGGATAAAATGAGTGAGCATTTGTAAAGGGTTTTACAATTCCTAAAGTGCTATATAAATGCTAGCTGTTATTATTCTTTGACTCTGAGGGCTGAGTACTATTTTAAAATTTAATGTTATTGTTTCCAATGAAGAAAAATCCATTTTTCTCCCTCCCAGCTATCCTCTACTGGGAAAAAAGAAAGAAAAACAAAACCCTTGTAATAAACTTGCTAAGTCAAGGAAAACAGATTATCACATTGATTGTGCTCAAAAAAGTCGATGTCTTATTCTGTGTGGTCAGGGCACCTCTAAAAAGTGAGTACGATGAGGGATTCCCCCAGCTTGCCTCATGAATTGCATATAGCCACCCTTGGCAAGGGGAATGAATGTAAATGGAATCCAGAAAGGAGACTGAGATCTAGATTGGGCCCTATTGGGTATCCCTAGATCTCTAGAGAAGGAAGGGTCCCTAAGGCTGCTGGGGTTGGAAGTAGGGGGCAGAGGAAGAGAGAATAGCAATGCCTTTGCCCCTGGATGCTGCCCTAGGGGCTGTTATGTTGGTGTAGAATCCAGCTGGCTCAGAGGAAAGGGATTATTTCCCCTCCCTCCATCTCCGAATAGTTAAGGGAGAAGTCGGGTGACCCCTCTTCTTCTTCCTCTGTTCCCAGAGGATCCAGCAAGCCAGCCGTCCAGCCATGGACTGGGGTCCTTCTCTGGAGGAGAACCGGACAGGGATGTATGTGGCCACCCTGGCGGGTAGCCAGTCGCCTAAGCCTCTGATGGTCCACATGAGGAAATACGGTGGCATCACCAGCTTCGAGAACACAGCCATTGAGGTGGACCGGGAGATCGAAGAAGAGGAGTCCATGATGTGAGGGGTGGGGAGCAGGGCCCCTGGGACGAAGGTCCGCTAAGGGCAGAACGAGGGGCCCCACGGGCCCTCCCTCTTAAGCGGGGTGATTTCTGTGGGTCTGAAACTTCTGTCCCAGGGCCAAGAGGCTGTGTGTGTGGGTATGTTCCTGGGGGTCCCTGGGAGTAAGTGGGGCAGGATGAGGTGATCCTTTCTGTCTTAGGTGTGGTCAGAAATCAGGCCCTGTCCTGCTCGAATTGTTTCCATCCTTGCTGCCCATACATCTCCCTTGGGCCGGGGTCACCAACAAAACAATCATGCCTGACTTCTCCCATTCCCCCATCTGGACTGTCCTTTGCACACCTGCCCTATGGCAGAAACCTTCCCCAAACTCATGCTGCTACAAGGAATCTCCTTTGGAACCTGGGGGACAGGGCAGAAGAACCCATAAAGATGTTTGGAGCAGGACTTTAGAGCAGACATTGGCCTGCTAGCAACTAGGATCATCCACCTGGATCTTTTCAGGACCTCAGCCTGAAGGATCTAGGGGGAATCCTCACCTCTTCTTGTTTTCCAGTAGACTGGGCTCTGGCCACTCCATTCATTAAGCATTTCTTCTAGGCCCAGCCTTGTGGTAGACTTTGGGGAATAAAGAAGAGTACGACGAGACAAGGTTCCTGTCCCAAGAACTTACAGTAAAGCTGGAGAAATAAGGCAGCAAGCTCAAACCAAAATATGCCAGGTTTCTACAGTCAGTGCAATAGGAATTCAGAGGTGAGGGAGATGGCAGTGAATCTGAATATTTTAGGGAAGCTCCTGGAGGATGGACACATAAGGACAAGTAGGATTTGGCTAAGGATTAAGGATCAGGACTGGCAACACATGCAAGCAGGAGATACAATCTGAGCCAAAATTTGGGACAGGACAGACACTGAACTAGATGAAATGGAAGAGAGAAATGAACTTAAATGGAGGAGAGAAGAGTGTAACCAAATTGGAGAGGACTTGAAATGCTAGGATGTGGACTCACTAGGGAGCCATTGGAGATATTGTGGGGAGCAGGGCATTAGGAAGTTAAATGACCTTGGGTACAAATTAAATTGGAGGAAAGAAGTCAATACCAACAGGGAGAAGAAGGGAAAGGAAAGGCAGAATCAGAAAATTAAGTTGTGGCAGGAGGGGTCCCTGGAAGTGATGCTGCCTGGGATTCAGACCAGAGGAGTCTAAGATGAAAGGCTCATATGTGGCCTCACTCATATGTTGTCAGGAAGACAACAAAAGGGATTATTATTGATCCCTAATCATATTCCCCATAGTGATTCTTCCAGACCCTTTCTTCTCTTCCAACCACTATTCCCCATCCCATACTTAGAGCAGATGATCTAGCTTCCTTTGTCCCTGAAACTGAGACCCTCTGACAGGAATTTACCTTCTGACCTTGCCTGTCTTCCCTTCCTTCCCACCTTAAAGAAAGAAATATCCCATATTTCCTATGAATGTTGATCCTCTGGCCCTCTCCTTTAGCAATCACCATGTTCTTTAGACGTCTTGAATCTTTCTTTCACTGGTTGCTTTCCAAGACCCTATAAACATTCTCCAAGTTCCCTGAAATTCAGTCTCTTTCTATTCCTTCCATCCAATCTGACTATGGTCCCTTCTCTCCCCTCACCTCCACTGCCAAATTTACTAAAGCAGTTGTCAACATGCATGGCTCCCATTCCTAACCACCCACTCTCTTCTCTACCCTTTGCAATCTGGCTTGTGTCAGTGACCTCCAAGTCACTGAATCCTTTTTTCCCCTGAATTTCTAGTTGTCTTTGACCTCCATAAAGGGTGTGGAACAACTCTCTTCCAGATGATCTCTCCTCTTTGGTTCCCAGGACACTGGCTCTCCTTCTACCTCTCTCCCCAACTTCGGTCTCCACTGACTTCAGTCCTCTTCCCAAGGCCCTTAAGATGGGTGCCCCTGAATGTTCTCTCCTTAGCCCTCTCTTCCCTTCTCCGTATTCTTCACTTTTGGTGATCTCATCACTCCTATGGCTTCAACTATGACTTCTACATATAAGATCTGAGAATCTATGTCCTGTGCCCTGCCTCCCACATCTTCTGTCTAGATGGGATACCTCTATCTCAATATCCCAGCAGCACTTCAAATTCAGCTTAGACAAACCCGAACTTCTATTGCCTTCCCCCAGTCAGACTTCTTTTCCTCCTAACTTCATTATTTTAACTGTGGACACTAACTTCAGTGAAGCTCACTGGACATGAGAAGAATTGTCCTCTTCTGCTCTGAGCAGGCAGCTACCCCTGAATCACCTAGAGATGGGGAGAGAAGAGATCTGAGCTTGCCTTGCCTTAGTTGAGTTCTGTTCTCCTCAGGGCTATATTTCATTCTTCTTTCTCCCATCACATCCCCCTAAAGTTACTGTGTCCTTTTCAATTCTACCTCTGCAGTATCTTTTTCATCAGTTTCTTTTCTCTATTCTATGACCACCATCATAAGATAGGCCCTCTTTTCTACCCACCTAGACTACTGCAATAACTTCCTAAAAGGTTCTTCTTATTTCCACCATGTCCCCCTTTCAGCCTCTCCTTCCCACCCCTTTAAGATTTCTTAGGCACAAATCACATCATGCCACCTCTCTGCTCAAAATTCCTACTCAGATGGAGTGCTGGGCCTAGAGTCAGGGAGACCAGAGTTCAAATCTGACCTCAGACATTAGCTGTAGCCCTGGGCAAGTCACTTAACCCTGTTTGCTTTAGTCTCCTCATCTGTAAAATAAACTGGAGAAGGAAATGGCAAACCACCCAAGGATCTTTGCCAAGAAAACCCCAAACGGGGTCAGAGAGAGTCAGACATGACTTAAAAATTCCTGAACAACAAAAAAGCATTCCAATTCCTTTGCCTGACCTTCTAGGCAACCTCCCTCCCTTAGAACCTAGTGTACCACACTTAGTACTTTTCTAGCCTTCTTTTATTGGACTGTTCACCTCCCTCCAAATATGCTCCATGCTTTCCTGTCTCCATGTCTTTCCTCACAGATGGCAGCTGAGGAAAAACCTTGGCCCCTTCCCCATCTACGGAAAAGTTCAAATGATCTCTTTCCTTGGAATGGGATGGGGCTGCCCAGAAGCCCAAAAGCTGAGTGTAGAAGACCCACCTATTGAATTTCTAGGCACTCATAATGCCTCCTCCTCCTCCTCCTCCAGGAAGTCTTCTCTAATGCCCTCATTTCTCTTGCACCCCTCACATAGCATTTTGTCCTTCTCTAATTAATTTCTATAGTAGTTTACATAACTATTTGTCTAGGGGCCCCATGCCAACATAAATATAGCCACTGTAGTTCATGAAGATTGCCTGACAAGGCATGGAAGGGCTGTGATGGATAGACGACCTATAAGGAAATCTCAGCTCTTTGGAGTAATGGTATAGTTCTCTGACTATGTGTGATACCTCCTGCTGTACTGTAAGTTCCATAAGGACAGGGGCCATTTTCTTAATTTCATATCCCACCCAGTACCTCGTACAGTCTACTGTACACAGTTGATGCTTAATAAATGTTTCTAGACTCAGTCCCCCACAACAGCAGTCTAATCTTGGGTCTCTCTTCCATATATTACTTACCAGTCTCAGGCCCCAAGCAGCCATGTAATGGTAAGGTCCTGCCCCTCCTTCCTCATCTCTGGGGCCCCAAAAGCCCAGAAACCAGACAGGAACTCTCTGACCAAAGAACAGTCATGCCTGGCCAGGGGAGTTGGGGAGGGGAGGGTGGATACCCAAGTCAGCAGCATGGATACAAATAACCTTAGAGGAAGAATTGCTGCCAGTCCTAACCTAGAGTACCCACAGGAAATACCCCCTTATCTACCAAAGGGGATCCTGGCAGAGACTGCCAGGTTCAGGGCCTCTGCCCAACCATAATGTCCCAATCTCTCTGAGACAGAAATACTGAAGGTACCAAGTAGAAAGAAAGAATCCAGCACCCAGTGTTCTAATCCCAGAACCTTGGGCATTTCTCATTCTGCCTAGGGAAGGGAATCTGTCCAGGTAGTATCTGTGCCCCTTGAGATGGTGGGACCTAGTAGGAGGGTGCACATATCTTCGAGGCAGCTTGTCTCTTGCAAATAGTATTATACAAAGGGTGCAGGCACTCATTCTTAAGGTAAAGTTGAACAGTGCAATTGTGGTCTTCTGTAAACCATATCCTTTCTCCTGATGTGTTCTGTTCTCTTGACTGTCTGTGTTCTGTTAGTTCAGTGTTAATAAACACTCAGTGAGTAGCCTTCCAGACAACTTTTCCTTGTGTGGCTGATTTCTAAGATAATCCCTCCCCTCCTTTTTTCATGTGACTCTTAGGAGAAGCTAGAGATGGTGGTAAATACAGAGGAAGGGGGGGGGGGGGA
>NC_058131.1:392397323-392405103 GCF_016433145.1 Gracilinanus agilis | reverse complement strand
GAAAGAAAGAAAGAAAGAAAGAAAGAAAGAAAGAAAGAAAGAAAGAAAGGAAGGAAGGAAGGAAGGAAGGAAGGAAGGAAGGAAGGAAGGAAGAAAGAGAAAGAGAAAGAGAAAGAAGGAAAGGAAAAAAGAGAGGGAAGGAAGGAAGAGAAGGGGCCTTAGAAGAGAGAATACCAGAGCTAGAAAGGACCTTAGAGAACATTTATTCATTTGACAGATAAGGAAATAAAAGCCCAGAAAGGGCAAGTTAATTGTTCAAAGTTGCACAGCAAGTTAATAGTAAATCTGGGGCCAGAATCCATATTTCTTCTCTTTAAATCCAGTGCCCTTTCTAGTAGGCTATACAGAGAATATTTCTGTCATAGAGGTTTCTAGGTGACCTTTTGTCCCACTAGTCCCAGAGCTGTCTTAGTTTACAGCAAATACTTCTTCATCTGTTGGAATAGTCAGTCTCATATTTTTGTCAGTAGGTCATGGAAAGTTTTTTGGTTTTGTGGTATATTTTTCCTTGCAGGCCAAAGGTCCTGAAGACAGAAGTTGTCACTCTGGGAAGCTGCAGGGCCAAAGGACAAATTGACCTTCATTTTCCACCTCAGTCCACCCCCTGCTCCCCCTGGAATATTTCGCTGTCCACATGACTTCCTGTTCTCTTGGTCCCCAGATGATTGCTGATGGCTGGTGCCCTAGGTCCTTCTCCTCTCTGGTGGGCCTCATCAGACAGTGTCTCCTCCATTCCAGCCCTTGCTCTTTAAATCTTCCTGTCCTGCTCCCAGTGCTACCCCTGTCCCCTTGGCTTATGTCCTAGTAAGTAAGTGCCAATCATAGGCAGTCAGAGATAGAAGTATCTCAGTCACCTAGTGCCACCCTGCCATGTTACAAAGGATAATCCCAAGACCCAGGGAGCTGCTCAAATGCTATGACTTTTATTGCAGTGTAGAAATGAGACAGTAGGTGTTCTGAATTTTTTTTCTACTTTTAAAAATAGTTTGAGTCCAAAGCACAGGGAAGCAAAGATTTGGGTACTGGTCCTGATCCAGCACTTAAGTTGAATCACTTAACCTCTTAGCCATCTGTAAAATGAGATTGTTGTTTTGCCCACCTCCCCTGTAGGATCTTGGAAGATAGAATTGTGATGATGGAAAGGGGAGACCTGAAAACAAACTAGAAATCTATATAACCTATTCCAAGCTCCCTACATAAAGACAATATTGTGGTTTTCTCTCATCGTCCCTGTGATTTAAAGGGGGATGATATGACCCTTTTAAGGAAAAAAATATCCCAAATGCAAGTCTTCTGCTTCCTGCACTGTAAAATGAGGACTAGATGATTTCTGAGACCCCTTTCTGCTCCAGAATAATCATCCTATGATCTTGGTGGCACAAGGTTAAATGATGGAGGGATCTGGCAATAATCCAGACCATCTGAGAGTTAAGCATCTTCAGCCTTTCCCACATAATTTCTAAGGCCTCAAGTGCTCTATTTACAGGGGCCAGTCCTGCTATGGTACTATTCTCAGGGCTATTGAGTCTCATTAACCTTAAGGAGATCTTTTCTGTTCTGCTCTGATCAGTCAGCAACCCCAGTATCATCTTGAAGATAAGAAGGGAGAGATCCAAGATTGCCCTGTCTCAGTCACATCCTAATCTGAGAACTATGCCACTCCCCTCCTTCCCTTTTAGACTGGAGGTTGTAGAGGGGAGACTATTCTGTTGCTTCATCTATACTTCCAGGGGCTTTGGGTTTGGAGGTGGAGAAAGAATTTTGTCTCTCAGCAAGATTATCTCTCTTGCAACAATTATACAAGATCCCAGCCTTCTCTCCTCTAAGTATATTGGAAAAGGAATAGACAACAGCCACAGAATTGTAACTGGTCTCTTCTTTCTGCTAGAGAAATTATTTGGGTGCCATATAAATCTGAAACCACTAGCTGAGGCCCTCTCTGGGCCTGTTTCCCCATCTGTGAAATGAAGGAGCAGAACTACATTTCCTCAAAGGTCCCATCCAACTCTACCATTCTATGACCTTTTGCCCACACAATTTGACAAATCAAGGGAAGAATGAAGGCATAAATGGTAAGTGTGGAGTAGAAGTGGGGTGTCCTCACCGTCAACTCTCTCTCTCCACTTGACCCGGCCCTCCAAACTCCCGCTTTGGTTTCAATGGCAAAAATTTTCCAGCAGTTTTTCCACAAAGTTAATCATTAGGAGACTAGCTTGGGGCCTTATGCTCAAGTCCCAGGAGGGGAGAGGCAATAAAATTTTATGGTCTCCAAGGCTTACTTTAACCTTGGTTCTATTTACCCAAATTGGAGGTTTAGAGTGTAAGGCAGAACTGGGAACTTCATTGGGCCAGAGGTAGAGAAAAAAAGATAAGCTGAGAGAGATTAGGTTGGAGAAAGGACTCATCGATAGCCAGAATCCAGTGAAGAGCCATTGTGGATGTTGGTCAAAATTGATAGAACTGAGGCAATAGAGATGGGACCATCAGGATTTGGAGATGGTTCAGTTGTTGAATCCACAGCAACTGCTAGGTGGGTGGTTTGGAGGAGGCACCAGCCTTCCGTTAGCTAGAGAAGGGCTTTATTCTACCAGGCTAGTCTGGAGCGCCACCTCCCCACTCCACCCATATCCTCCTTTTCCCAGGGCCTAAGGAAAGGTAATCAGGTGCCCTATCATGGGGGTTCTGGGCTAGTCAACAGCAGGGGAGGAAATGGAGGGCATGTGTGATGTCACCCCACAGGAGGAAGTGGTTGGCTCTAGGAGAAGGCAATTCTCATGGGAATGGAGAGGGGGAAGGAGAGAGGAGAGCTCCACCCTAGCTTATCCAAATACTTCCCACTAAGAAGAGAAGCATTCCAAAGTATTTATGATCTGCAAGGGTCCTGACAACTTCCACTTTTCATAGCCCTTGCAGGGGCCGTAGGGTAGAAGCAGGGCAAATGAGCCACCTCCCAGGGAAAGGCCATAGGATTTACAACAAATTTCATACCGGTTAGGATCGCTTCCATCTCTTAGACATGCTCTAACTTCCTTATCCCCACACCCAGAACTAGGGTGAATACAGACATCATTCCCATGGACTACATTTGGATGGAAAGACATCAATGAGTTTTTGAGCAGAAAAAAGAATTTAAAGAAAATTCACTTTAGTGGGAAGGGAGGTGGTGGAAAGGAATAAGCATTTATATCTTGTTTACTACATGCCAGGTGCTGTGCTATAAGCACTTTCACAATAACCCTTCTAAGCTAGGGGCTGTTGGGATTCTCATTTTATTGCTGAGAAAACTGAGACTGAGGGTGAGTGACTTGCCCCAGGTCACACCACTAGTAAATGTCTGAGGCGACATTTGAACTTCAGTCTCTATCCACCTTACCACCTAATCATCCTCCATTTCTTCCTCTGTAAATTGAGAATAGCACCACCATCTGGGCAGCTAAGTGACACCTAGAGGGCCAGGCCTGGAATCAGGAAGACCTGAGCTCAAATGTGGCCTCAGATATTTACTAGCTGGGTGACCCTGGACAAGTCATCTAATCCTGTTTGCCTCAGTTTCCTCATCTGTAAAATGAGCCAGAGAAGGAAATGGCAAACTACTCCAGTATCTTTGCCAAGAAAACCCCAAATAAGGTCATGAAGACAGACATGACTTTAAAAAAGGACTAAACCAGATCTACCTCACAGGTGGTGGTGAGGATCAGATGAAATAAATAAATAAAGCACTGTGCAAACAAACCTTAGAGTGCTATAGAAATGTTGGCCAATATTATTATAGATTTAGAGCTGGGACAGAACTGAGAGGGTAGCTTATCCAGCCCCCTCATTTACAGACAGGAAATCAACCCTCTATAAGTTCAAGAATGTCTTTTTATCTCTTTTGAACTCCTCTCATTCTATCCAAGCTGTCTCTCTCAGTGAGTTCAGACCCTTATTTGACTAAGAGTTTAAAAAGTCCCTTTCCATTCCCATGACTCTGCTGTTGTTCAGTTCTTCAGCTGTGCCCAGCGCTTCAATTCTTCATGACCCCATGGACCACAGCATACCTGTACTGTCCATAGGGTTTTCTTGATACCTGAGTGGTTTGCCATTTCCTTCTCCAGTGGACTAAGGCAACAGAGGTTAAACCCAGGTCTTCCTACGTTTAGTTGCTCCTAAACTTTTTTTTTCTTTTCAGTCCTTTTCGGTTCATGACCGGATCTGGGGTTTTCTTGTCAAAGATACTGGAGTTTGTCATTTCTCCAGCTCATTTGATGGATGAGGAAAATGAGGTCAATATTAGGGCTAAATGACTTACGCAGGGTCTCAAGGTTTTACAGCTTGTAAACATTTGAGGCTAGATCTGAACTCAGGAAGATGAAGCCTTCCTCACTCCAGGCCCAGCATTCTATCCACTGTGCCATTTGGTTCCCCATTTCAAGAAGTACACTCATTGGAATTTTGATCAGTATTACATTAAACTGAGAAATTTGGGGAGTATTGACTACCCCAGTTCAAACTAGAGGAAGAAGATAGAGCTAGTTGATTTTGGTGGTCCTGCATTCCTGCTGCAACAAAATTGTTGTTCTCCTTTTTACTTATAATTCCACAAGACGAGTTGGGCAGGTCCCATTTTAGAAATTAGAAACTGAGCGCTTCAGAGGGCTTAAGTGACTTACCTATTGTCATGGGGCTAGTGCTGACAGGAAGATTCAAACAAAGCAAGGTCTTGCCTTGCCCCATGTCCAGTTCTCTTTCCACTGTACTATTATGGCTATGACTGACTTGAGTAGCCCTTTCTCTTGAAAGCCTCTCCATGAAATTCAGTTGATCCTGACTTCCTCATTCTCTGAGTTCTTCTTGTACTTCATTCATTCATTCAACAAATATTGACTAAGCACTTGCTATGTACATACATAACCCCATTTCAGGGGTGGCAGGGACAGATGGAAAGATACAGAGCCGTGTTCCACAGCTTATGAGCTAGCGGGGGAGTCAAGATACACACACGAGGCAGTTGAATGTGACCAAATGGAGCAGAGTTATTTGAATTCAGAACACTGCCAAGACCACAAATGGCAGCAGATGAAATCATCAGGGGAAAAAAATCTAGGATGAAATCCTTTGGGAGAAAAGACTCAGGCCGCTGTGTTCTGGGAAGCATCTATTGCACAAATACAGGGTGGGGGAGACATGGCTAGGCAGTGGTTCCTGTGAAAAACGGCCATAGGGGCTTTCATGGACTGCCATTCCAATGAGTCAATACCGTGATGCAGCTGCTATAAAAGTTAATGAGATCTTAGGTTGCTTTGGGAGAATAGAACCATGCATTCATAGCATGTCCCAATTAAAGGAGACCTTAGAAAGCATATAGTGTGATCGTCTCATTTTATAGAAGGTGAAACTAAGGTCCAAAGTAATAGAAGCACTGGGCCCAGAATAGGGAAGGTGGCATTGGTCTGACCCTACCCAATGAACCATATTTAAGTTCTGAGCATCACATTTGAGGAGAAGCTAAGACAGCTAGGTGGTACCGTGGATAGAGCACCCCACCTGGAGTTAGGAAGATTTATCTTCCTGAGTTTAAATCTCGCCTCACACACTTACTAGCCGTGGGACCCTGGGTAAGTCACTTAACCCTGTTGGCCTCAGTTTCCTCGTCGGTAAAATGAGCCAGAAAAGGAAATGGCAAACCCCTCCAGTCTCTCTGCCAAGAAAACCCCAAATGAGGTCGTGAAGAATCAGACACAACTGGATAACAATTGACGAGCTGTGGCCAGAGAAAGGTGAACAGGTAGTAAAGGGGCTTTCTAAAATCACATGCTATGAGGATCACTTGAAAGAAATGAGTTAGCCCCAGAGAAGATCTGGGAGGGACATGATCACTATATTCAAATATCAAAAGTGTCATCTATCCTGTAGGGGAGGCTTAAGAGTTTTTCTGTGTGACTGACCCCAGAGGGCAGCACTATACTGAGAAAGTAATTTCAGCTCCATAGAGAAGGAACAGCTTCCCAAAAATTTGGGCTGTCAAATGAAATGACCTGACCTGGGAAACAGTGAGATCTCCATCACTGGAGGTACTCAAATAGAGACCATGATATCACGGGAGAGATTAGATTCTACAACCTCTAAGACTGCTCCAATGTGCCTTCCACTTGATAAGCTTTTACATATTTAAAAGCAGTCTTCATCCCCTCTAGAAGAAGCAGCTAGATGACTCAGTGAACAGAGCACTGAGCCTGGAGTCAAGAAGACCTGAGTTCAAATCCAGCCTCAGATGCTGATCCTGAGCAAGTCATTAACCTCTGTTTGCTTTAATCCACTGGAAAAGGAAATGGCAAACCACTCCAATATTCTTTTCAAGATGTCATAAAGAATTGTTCATGACTGAATGATTGAACAAAAAAAAATCATTCCTTCCTTTTCCCTTTCCCCCAAGCTTTCTCTTCTCTAAGATAGACACTCCAAGTTTGTTCCTCTAGCCACTTCTCGTTATCCACAGTTTCTGAAAGATTGCTCAGAGTAGTCTGAAGATCTTATCTCTACAAGTATCTTCAAGGTCCTGGTAAATAATTCATGTGGGTCAAAAGACTGAATTCATTTTACAAAGCTAGATGAATCCTCCCACGGCTCCGGTTCCCTTGGATGCCTCACTGTGGCAAGAGGGCAACCTTAGGTTCTCAAAGCCCCATACCACGGCTACAGAAATGGGAGCGGTGATTGGTCCAAGATCTAACCTAAGTTCAGAGTTATTAGGTTAGCCACCAGATCGCAAATTTGGGGAGGTAGCAACTTATAAAACTATTAGCTAAGTCGTGGACAGACTCCTATATCATTAGTGGCAATACCCAAAATGATGAAATGACCAAGCTATGAAGGATTGAACTGTTGGAGTAAGACATGCCTTTACTGGCCCACCTCCTGTCTTAATCTTGTTTCCTTTTGCCTCTCTCTATTGTAATCTTTTGTTTATTTTATCTGTTTGTTGACATGAATTATATTTCTAAATTTCACAATACCTCTGGAAATCACTAGTGTTGTGTAACTAAAGCTGAAGCTCACAGCTCTGAAGCTACAAATGGTCCCTTCCCTTTAGATGGCAACTTGCAAAAATCTGGTCTCATGTTGCCACCTGCTGAAAGAAGCTTTGAATAGTCTCTGCATCAAAGCTGCAGGGAGCATCTAGCCCAAAACAAGAGATATCAGAGTTGGAGGGGGACTTAGAACACAGAACAGGGACCACTGGAGCTAGAAGGAGACTTAGAACAGAGTAGTCAGAACATCAGAGAGGGAAGAGGCCTAAGACCAGAGAACGTTAAGGCTGGGGAGGATTATTTATACATTAAAGGACTTTAGAAATCTCTTAGGCAGCATGATACAATGTAAATTCTCTGGATTTCAGAGTTAAAGAACTTGGCTTTGAATCCTGACTTTGCCACTTACTATCTTTGAGTCTTTGAGTAAGACATTTAATTTATCTGGGTCTCTTCATCTGTAAAATGGGGATGGGTTAGATGGACTCCAAGGCCCCTAGGCTCTAAATCTATAATACTAAAATCAACTAATTCAATTCCTTCATTTCTTAAATAAAGAATCGAGTGACTTGCTCAAGGTGACAGAGCTAAATAAAAGAGCTAAGATCTAAACTAACATCTTCTATCTCCAAATTCAGTGCATGGGCTCTCTCTCTCTGTTTCTCTCTGTCTGTCTGTCTCTTCCTCTCTCTCCCTCTCTTTCTCCCTCTCTTTCTCTCTCTCTCTTCCCCTCTCTCTCCCCCCCCCCTTTCTCCATTCCTGTCCTTCCC
>NC_058131.1:392357359-392394383 GCF_016433145.1 Gracilinanus agilis | reverse complement strand
TCTCTCTCTCTCTCTCTCTCTCTCTCTCTCTCTCTCTCTCTCTCTCTCTCTCTTCCTCTCTCCCTCCCCTTCCCCTAATTTCCTTCTAAGACGTTCTTTAATATCTTGTCCATTATTCCCCTACTCAGCAGCTTTTGGATGGTATCTAACAGCTCTGAGAAGGCTAACAGGGTCAGGTAGAGGTTCTCGCTTGCCAGAGAATTCTCTGAATCATGATCTGGCATAGAGACTAGCTCCCAAGACTAGTCTTCCCCCTCACTCCATCTCAGACTATCCAGCAAGACAGAAACAACCAAGGCTTGTCATGCACAGAAGTTAGTAGCTCTTTATTGCACTGGAAACATCAAGAATAAAACAGACAGCACCCTCACTTCCTCCCTCCCCACCAAACAACATAAAATTTAAACAATGATTATTCAGATCACAACCACAAGTTCCCAATCCCACCCCACCCCACCCCCAAAACCCAGTAACAATGCAGCACGGGCACACTGGCAAACATGCCCCAAATGAGGTCCCCTCAAGCCTTGCCTAGACCAGAGAGGAGCAGGGGCCAAGCTTTGCTCCATGAGCAGGAAGGTGAAGGGGTGGGGGCTTTAAATGTGTTTTTAAAAATATATCCTTTGATTTTTTTTTGCAATCACATGAGCTCTAGAGTCCCACATACAATGTTCAGGTGTTTGGGTTAGGGTTTGGGTCCTGCCCATTTGAGCAGAAATTATTATACCTCTAAAATGTGCAAGAGTTAGAAAAGAGAATGCCTAGCCCACACCCCTTTGCCTTATCTCCCTTCATCCCACCTTCACCAGCTGAGTCCACTTGAAGAGCAGAATGAGGGGCAAAGGGGTCTGTCTGGCACAAGAGTGCTAAGGATAGAGAAGGAAGCTCACCTTAAGAGGAGAGGGGCTGGATGAATGAATGGGCATTGAAGGAAGAGTAGTTACTTGGTCATATGCTGATAGGATGTCAGAGCTGGAAGGAAGCTTAGAAATCTAGTTCAATATGCTCTAATTTTGTACTTGGAGAAACCAAGGCCAAGAAAGGTTAAGAAATTTGTCCAAAGTCCAGCTAAGTAGCACACAGCTGGGACAAAAAATTCAAGTTTTTGTGTTTCCGACCCCAACTGTGATTCTTCTTATTGTTGCTCTGCATTGATGAATGACTATGCTTCTAGGAGATATCCAGAGAGCATCATGGTCAGAGTAGATAGGACTAACAGGGCTCAAGGACTCCTGCTTCCCTGAAGGAGCTTGAGTGAAGACTGCCCCGACACTCACCTGCTATGTGTCACTTCTCTTCCATCTCCAGGGAATTCCTGGTGTCACTTTATCTGAGCTAGCCACCAAGAAGGACCAAGATTCAAGGCTATCCTCTAATCCCCAGTCAGGGAACTTTCCTCAACACATCAGTAAATGGGCTTGGGGATAGGGAGTGGGGCAGAGAAATGACCCCACCAGAAGAGGGCCAGGTTTCCTTGTCCCCACAAACTCTAACATATCTATAGGGATTACAGCCTGAGCTGAGGGTGACCCAGAAGGGTGGGCCACCCTACTACCTGAGGGTCATTAATTGGGAGAGGAGGAAGGGATGATCCTCACATATGCAAACACAAACATACTCATACATGCCAGCATTCCAACGACACTAGTGTTTAGAATCACAGAATCTCAGAGCTAGAAGGTACCTCAGAGACCTTCTAGTCCAACTCGTACCTGAGAAGGAATTCCCTCTACAACATTCCTGACAATTGGTCATCTAGTGTACACTTAAGGGCCTCAGATGACAGGGATCTCATTGCCTCCCAAAGAAGCCCATTCCACATTTGGACGGCTCTAATTATTAGAATATTTCCCCCTATTGAGCCAACATATTCCTTTCTGCAACTCCTATTCATTGTTCCTAGTTTTGTCCTCAAGAGCCAAATAGAATAATCCCTTTTGCCCATGACAGCCCTACAGATACCTGAAGGCAGAATCATATATACCCCAAGCCTTCACCAAATTCAACTTGGCCAATTCCTTACAGCAAATCTTTACAGAGCCGGGTTTTAAAAGGCATTCAAAAGACATAGGGGCAAGTGTGAAGTTGGGAATGACATAGCCACTGACCTGGTTCTATTGTGAGTGGTGTTTCCTGCCCATCTGACTGTTTTGGAAGCTACTACTTAAAGCCACTGCAGGGGGCACAGGGGGAAGAGGGGTAGGGGACAGCTAGTCCCCAAGCCTATAAGGCACTAAGGGGTGGGGTGACTTGGCTTTAGAGGGGGTAAATGGACAGGAGGAAGGCTGCTCCTGGAGTTCTATTTGGAACAGACATGGGGATCATTCTTTAGTTTTCTCATCTAAAACTGAGGTGGCCATTACTGCCTCACCTCCTGCAAAGGCAATTTGAAAAATGGAATCAAATAGCAGATGTGTAAACTCTTTGATAAAGTAACAGATCATTGTTGGCAAGGGAATAAATTATCCCCATGGCTCAGTTTGCTAATCTGGACTGGAAGGAAACTTGAAGCTCATTTGGGCCAACTGCCTACTCTGCCCTCATCTTACGAATGAGGTGATTGAGGCCCCCAAAGGTGAAGAAGCCAGAAAGGGAGTCTTTCATTGAGCCGAAACTAGAATCCAAGTGGGAAGAGGGAGGAGGAATCTCAAAGACCATGAAATCCAAAAAGATAAACCATAAAATTCCAGGGCTCTTTCCACTGTCAGGTTACCAGGTAGTTGTTGGGATACCTAGAAAGGATTTGAGGTTGGAGGAAGGAAGGAAAGAAGGGGGAATAAAAGAACCCCTCTTCTCTTCAGTATCTAAGAGGAGTCTAGAGTTTCTCTAGTGGCCCCCTCCCAATCTGCTCAGGGTCCCCTGGGGGACCAGAGGTAGGAGATCATAAGTTTTAAAATAGTAAGGAACTTCAGAGATCATCTGATCCAACCCCCCATCATTTTATAGACAGGGAAGCAAGCCTAGAGAAAGAAAGCAACAAGCTCCTGCAGTCTAATCCATTGGGTTGATGGGATGTTGAGCACTTATTCTGGGACAAGGGAAACAACATATGATTGAAAAGTTAGCCTGGGAAGAGTGGGCCCTGAGGAAGCTCGAAGGAAAGCAGATTGAGAAAGTTCTGGTCATTGCAGAGCCCAAGAATACAGCCAAGGGAGAGCAGAAAAGCTTTCAAAAAGGGAAGAACAAAAAAAGGGACCATTGATGAAAGACTATTTAGATTGCAAGAACTAATCTGGGGAGCTAAGTGAGAAGGCAGGGGCACTCTCTTGCCTGAACTCCTGGAAGATATTCCCAATAAAACACTGGGATTTAGGACCAGTATCTGTTCACTGCCATAGCCAGTGGGACCAAAGGTTGGCTAGACCCTGACTGACTAGTGCATGTATATACTTCCTATCTGCCCCCTACCTCAGTGCCTTACCAAAGAGACCCATAGAGCAAAAAAGGACCATGACTTAAAAATGTACTGGCCCAGGAATTTGGGGAATAACTCTTGTTTAGTCCTTCTTTCCTCTGTTTTCAGTGACCCACTTCATATCCCCAGGAGCTCTAGTTACCCCTTCCTCCAGCTATAACTTCCCCACTAGGACTGGTACCTCGTTCCACTTCCCCGTCCTTGGTGACACAAAAGGACCCAATGAACCCAAAGGTGCTGGGGAAGGACCGGGGAATTGAGGGCTGTCTGTCATTCAGCATATCTCACTCACATGGAAGTCAAGCAAGGAAGACTCAGAAAATGCCCAGATTAGAAATCGTTCAATAGTCCTATGTCTACCCTCACTCCACACACAGGACTCATGTGGAGGTCAGTGGGCTGGATGGGAGCCATCTCCCAGAGCTCAATCTTTGACCCCTCATTAAGGGGGGGCCTTCCTCTCCTAAGATACTCAGGAGAAATGATCTTGCTCTGGCAAAACATGGCCACACAAAGTCCGTGAGACACAAGAAAGGCAGCAACACAATTCCAAATGGAACATGGAGAATACAATCTTTTTTTTCTTTTTTTCTTTTTTCTTTTTTTTCTTGTCCAAAACACATGATTGGTTTTGTCAATAAATTTACTGCATTATACAGTGTAAGGTCATGCAAGGAACACAGTGCAGACACAGCCCTGCTGGAAGGGCCAGGACATCTTACGTCAGTCAATCCAGGGGGAAAGGGAAAAAAACCAAGGGAGCGTAAGAGCAAGAAAAAGCAGGAAACTGAAGGGTGAAATAAACACTGGAAATACCGTCAGACCCCATGGGGAAAAGGCCACATAGCATCAAGCCATGTAGGGTCTCTCTGACCTCTCCCATCCACTGCTGGAATGCCCTGTTAAAGGTGAGGTCAAGAAGGGTCCACTGAGCCACATAGATGGCTTGGCTCTTCATAAAGGTCCAGGGAAAACTTCTGGTGGGGAGCCAGAGACATTTCTCCATTTGGCCAAGTTCTCCCTTGTCATTTCTGACATCCTTCATGGCCAATTGTGGTCAGATGTAGCCAGCTGTTTCAGTATTCACATCAGCATGCAACACTTCTCCCAACTCCAACTATCTCAGCAGAACAGAAGGGAACCCAAGGGGGCTGATGCATAGGAGAGGGTAGAAAGGAGAGACTCCCCCAAGGATGAGAGGTAGCGCTCACCTATACCGCAGACACCCAGTCGTTACACATTTAGCTTCAGAAGTTAAGGGAAAAAGAGAGAAAGCGAGAGAAGTGAAAGAAACAACTACCCTACCCTAACCCACCCTTCCCCAAAGTAATGAGATATTTAGCTATTACATAAAGACCCATTTCAGCAAATACATGAAATCAATTTCCCAAATACACAGAAGTTTGGATATCAAAAGGCATGCGGTCAAAGTAGAAGAGATTCCTAAAGGTTGCTTTTAGCTTTTCTTTTTTTCCCCCCAAAAGATGATCAGCTTTTCTCTCTCAAGTGTTACTAAACTCAATCTATGCTGGAAGAATGGGTTCAATGAAGTCAGTATTTGAAGCAAACGGCCCCATCAAATCAAAAGGAAAGGACAAATACCCTGATCTAGCACCAGTGTTATTAACACTGCTTGTTTTCCAAAAAAATAAAATAAATATACAAATAAAGTACATTTCATTTTCAGAGAAGGGGGGGGAAAGGCAGAAAGAAAACAGTAGGAGAGGAGAAAGGCAACTCACTAAGGGAAGGAAAGAACACAGAAGGGAGTGATAAAGGCAGTATCTGTATTTTGATACCCAAGGCAAAGAATCTGGCTAATTCATGCTCACAGCCAGATTCCTCAGTTTCCCTTCTTTGCCATAAATGACCTTATCTATTAGGTCAGCTGCCCTTCTCCTAAAACTGCCTCAAAAGAGAGGCAGGAACAGAGAAAGTAGGCCTGAGACATCAGGAGGGCTGGCAAGCAAAGATTTGCTCACTATGCTAGATAACAAACAAGGTCTGGCATCACCATGGAACTAGCTTGATTTCCCATCTACCCATCTCTATAAGGAGTGGTAGACTATAGGAAATAGGCAGCATATCCAGCAGAGAAGAGTGAGCACTTGGGAAATTATTAGCTTCCCCAGCTGGGGTGAGGAATAGAGGTTAGAGGGGTAGGGAGAGGTCCCTCCACATTATTCTCTGTCCCAAGAGTTGGGAGCAGCTGACCCAGGCAGAGGAATGCCAGTCTGGGCCCCTGGACCTGGCTCATGCACACAATCAAAAAATCAAATGAAAAGCACAACAGGAAGAGAGAAAAGAAAAAAAGGAAAGTAAATAAATAACTGTGGCCGTTTGTTCTCTGGTGCACGATGGCTTGAGTCAGTTGGGAGATTTTCTTGGCTTCTGTGAGGAACTTGGTGGTGGTGATGATGATGATGATGGTGGTGGTGGGAATTCCAGCACATGGTAGAACCAGCAGCCACATGCCACAGATGAAGAAAGATGGATCTCCGTGGTGCAGCCAGGGAGTGCACAACCTGATCACAACTTCAACTGCAAAATAGAAGTCGAGAGATTAAGAGAGAAGAGAGAGGATGTTCAGGGTGATAATAATAGGTAATCTATGCTTAAAGTTATAGACAGGAAAATAGATTTAGAGCTAGAAGATTCCTTAGTGGCCATCAAGTCTGAATCACACACACGTTTTATAGATGAGGAAACTGAGGCATAGAGAAGTATGTAGGCAATATGGAATTTGCCCAGAGTCACACAAATCTTCCCTGTTTCTTTCTGTCAAAGATTATTCTTTTTATTTTTTATTTTTTAAACCCTTAGCTCTGTCTTAAAATCTATTCAATTTTCAGAGAAGGAAAAAAAGGCAGAAAGAGGAGAAAGGCAACTCACTAAGGGAAGGAAAGAACCCAGAAAGGAGTGATAAAGTCAGTACCTGTATTTGGACACCCAAGGCAAAGAATCTGGCTAATTCATGCTCACAGTCAGATTCCTCCTAGGAGTTCCCTGCCAAAGGCTATTGTTCCAAGTTTTCTGGTTCATAACCTAAGAGTCATCCGTGACTCACCTTCACTAATCACCCATATTAACTAGTTGCTAAATCTTGTCATTCTATCTCCACAACATCTCTTGTATCTATCTTTCTTCTGTCCATACACTCACTACTTTAATTCAGCATCCCCTCACTCTGTCACCTGTTGCCTAGATACTACAACATCCCCCTAATCAGCCCCCAACTCAAATCTTTCCCCATTTCAGTCTATCCTCTCCATAGTTGCCAAAGGAGTTTCCTTAAGCTCAGTTCTGATCAGGTTACCCAAATATATTTAAGTAGCTTCCTACTTTCTGATTCAGCCTCAACTTCCCTTTCCAGCCTCATCATCCAACTCACCTGGTCTCTTTTCCTCACCCACATTACTCCATGTCCCATATCTGATTGGGTACTGGCTGTTCCCCAAACCTAGAATATATTCCCTCCTCACCTGACCAACTCCAGAATCACTTTCTACCTCCTAATCCTCCCCAATGCTAGTGTCTTTCCATCCCACCTACCTTATGTTTATTCTTTTTATTCAAACTACTCATGTGACTTTAACTTCTTTTTGCCTTGCTTTCCTCACCTGCAAAATGGGGATAATAACAGCACCTACCTTGCAGGGTTGTTGTGAAGATCAAATGAGATAATATTTGTAAAAAACACTTAGTATAGCACCAAGCACATCATAGGAGCCATATAAATGCTTATTCCCCTCTCATTCCCTCCCTAAAGCACTTAGCACAGTGCCTGGCCTACACAACAGGCACATAATTAATGCTCGTTCCCTCCTTTCCCTCTCCAAATAGAATATAAATTACTTCTGAATGGAAAATGTTTCATTCCTTGTATCTGTATCCCCAGTGCCTAGCACATCAAAGGCATTTAATAAATGAGGCCTGATTGGATGATTAAAGTGTATGAGGCAGAAGTTGAACCCAGGTGTATCCTGCTACAAGTCTAGTGTCTTATCCTCCATGGCATTGTTATAGTTGTTCAGTCATTTTTCAGACATGCCTGACTCTTTGTCACCCCATTTGGGGTTTTCTTGGCAAAGATCCTGGGGTGGTTTGCCATTTCTTTCTTCAACCTACTTGACAGATGAGGAAACTCAGGCCAAGAGAGTTGGAGTGACTTGCCCAAGGTCATACAGATAATGTTTGGGACTGAATTTGAACTCAGGTCTTCCTGACTCCAGGCTCAGCCAACTATCCATTATACCATCTAGCAGCCCTATCCCCTAGGGCAATGATGGCAAACCTTTTAGAGATGGAGTGCCTAAACTTTAACCCTCACACCACATGTGAGCCACCCCTTTACTCAAGACAGGGGAGAGAGGAAGTGCTCCCATTGGGCCACTGGGCAAAGGGGTGGATCATCAGAGAAATGTCCTCAGGAACAGTGGAGAGGGGGCAGGAAGTAGCCCCTTCCGGCACACATGCCATAGGTTCACCAACATGGCCCTACACTATGCTGCCCCTCAAAAAGGCATAGTGTTTAAAAGTTTGCAAATAATTTCATTTGATCCTCACAATATTCCTTCGAGATTGATATTAGAAATATGTTACCTTCATTTTACAAATGAGGAGTTAAGTTTTGAGGGGTTAAACTCCTTACTCAAAGTCACTCCAGTAATAAGTTTCTAAGTTAGGATTTCAACCCAGGACTCACCTGGATCTGGGTCCAGTACTCTCTCCATTGTACCACAGTTTGTATCTTGGACAAGTTGATAAGGACATGGATATGCTTCACTCCTGTGTGTATCTAAATTTGCATAAATGACTCTGAATCTAAATTTGCATGAGTGACCCTGAATCCTACACACCCAGTTATTTGCTGGAATATTGGCCACAAGAGATCAGTTATAGTGGTAACAATGTTAGCTAGCATTTATATTATGTTTTTAGTTTTATGAAGCACTTTTTATATATTACCTTATTTTATCTCTCTAGAAGCCCTCTGAGGTAGGTATTAATATTATCCCCATTTTGTAGATAATAAAACTGAGGCTTAAAGAAGTAATTTGCTGGACTCCCACAGTTAATAAGTATCTAGCAAGCTTCCATGTTCATAAAACCTCTGATGACTGAGCCCCCTCCCCATTCCCCTTTCCTGGGACTATGCACAAAGTGCAAATGTTCAATTAAATAGTTATATTTATCTGTGGTGGAAAAAAATTTTTTTCATGATGTAAACCCATGTCTTTCTATCCACTATGATACCAAGAAGAAGAAAAAAGACCAAAATCAACATTTAACAAGCTTTCTTTCACCTATATCAGTGGTTCCCAAACTTTTTTGGCCTACCACCCCCTTTCCAGAAAAAATATTACTTAGCCCCCTGGAAATTAATTTTTTTTTAATTTAATAGCAATTAATAGGAAAGATAAATGCACCTGTGGCCATCACTGCTTTCCTGGATCACTGCAGCACCCACCAGGGGGCAGTGGCGCTCACTTTGAGAATCACTGACCTATATGGTTCCTATTCCTCTTCCTAGACCCTGAATATAATCATTCCCCCAAGATTCTGTGCTTGGTCCTCCTCTCTTTCTGTGGACAGTCTCCCTTGGCAATCTCATTCATCTCCACAATTTCACTGATCTTCTTCATGTGATGATTCCAAAGTCTCTCTACCTCTTACAGACCTGCCTCCTGATTCTAGACCCATATCCTCAACTGCCACGGGACACTTGTACTTGCACATATCCACAGCTTGGTGCCACCCTGTCTCATTCTATTTTCTACTCTGTTTAAAATGGACAACTTGTCACTTCCTCTACATATCATATACTTTACCAACTCAAAGCGTTGGCCCATGTTATTCTCTAAACCTAGAATGCCACTGCCTCCCAACCCGATAAATTCCTTACCTACCAATAATAGAAAGCCCAAAACAAAAGCTGTCCCTTCCAGGATGATTTCCTTAAAATTAGAGCTGGTAATGACCTTTCAGACTTTGCTCGTAGCAATTTGAACCTCTCTCATGAAATACACACACACACACACACACACACACACACACACACACACATATTTACAGTAGGACCTCATTTTACATAACTGATACATTCTAAGACCCTTCACCAAAAAAAAAAAAAAAAAAAAAACAAGGCATAATAGCCAACCCCATTACTTAATAAGTATTTCTTAACCAAACATACCTAGGCACTTCACAACTTTTCTTAGGCTTATCAGAGCTACCAGCATCACTGTTCTTGTACTCTTTGGGGCCGTTATTAATAACTAAGTAGTATTAAACAAAGAGAAGCACTCTCTGATGTGGACCCGACTTGTTACAAAAGAACTCTGGAAAAAGACTGATGTGGGAGCTAATGTTTGGAATAGATGAATGTAATCAATTTTTAGAGCAAAAATAAATGTGATTGGGTGAACTGCTATGAATTTTTACACCACGTGGGAGTGATTAAAATTTTTATTATAAGTATTTTTGCTTTTTTTTTTTTTGGATTGGCATGTATACTTGAATTTGAGTGTGTCACGAGTTCAAGTAAAATGAAGTCCTACTGAGGCATGTTTTATTGAATTCTGTGTGTATATTATGGCTACATACCTCATCTAATCTTCATGTCTCTAGGCAAGGATACAGTGGGCCTCTGAGTAGGAGATACTTAATAAATGTTCCTTTGAATGTTACCATTTAAAGGAATTCTATAGTGAACCCTTTTTGCAAAGTGAAACAAGTTTTTTTTATAAATTCAACTACACTACTTATTCAGGGTAGCTAGATGGAAGGAGCTCTGGGTCTGGAGTCAGGAAGACTCATCTTCCTGAGTTCAAATCCTATCTCGGACATTTACAAGCTATATGGCCCTGGGCAAGTCACTTAACCTGTTTGCCTCAGTTTCCTCATCTGTGAAATGAGCTGGAGAAGGAAATAGCAAACCCCTTCAGTATTTTTCCTGAGAAAACCCCAAATGAGATCAGAGTCAGACAAGCCCAAAAAAGGCCTAAGCAACAACAACTTAGTAGCTCTGTGACCTTAATGAAGTCACATCATCTTTCGGAGTCCCCTTTTCCTCATCTGTTAAATGGAAATACCTCACTGATTGTTGTGAAGCAACAAGTTGACATTTGTATTCCTTAAAGGACTAAAAATGAAATGTGTGTTCATCATTATGTGCCTAGGTAGAGAGAGTACTTTGCCAACATCAAGGCATTAAATCCTTGTGAACTGTTATTATTAGGTGGCTTGGGAGGAGGGGAGGGCGGAGATGAGGGGGAAGATAGGGGTGGGAAGGGGAGGATATTGAAAAGCCACAGAAGTGTGACCTCTAAACATTTTTTGGAGGGAAATAAAAGATAACAATCGGAATAGTTCTACTATAGAAAACATGTTTGAAATGTAGAACAATTAGACATGTATTTTTAATGTCAACCATATAATTATTTGGGCTAAACCAACAGGATTCATAAAAGATAAGGCAAATGCCTTTTTCTTTTTTAGCTGAGTTTGGGAGTATGAAGGAGTAAGGAAGGGTGGAGTGCAGCTTTTATAAATGTTCCTAAATTCTAGTTAGCTTTGAAAATCCTAAAATCCTGTGGGGGTTGGACGCTAAAACAGACTCCCCAACAAGGATGCGGGTTCACCTGGCTCTCCCACATTTTGTATGACCTTTGACAAGTCCCTCAAACCTCTATGGTTCCCTACTTTGTAAAATGAGGGGATCAGAATGTCTAAACTCTGCATATCCCTTCCAATTCTGATATTCTGTGTCCTGTGATCTGAAAAGCATCTGAGGCAGCAGAAGGGATACAGAAGACCCTGCTCTATCAATCACTACCTATGTGAGTCACTTGACCTCTTAGGGCCTTGGTTTCCCTAGCTGTAAAATGAGGGGATTGGATTCATAATCTCCTCTAAAGCCTTTTCTGCTTTAAGTCCTATGATCTCATGTCTAAGATCCCTTCTATCTCTGAATTCTCTGTTCAAGAGTCCCTTTCAGTTCCCACACTGTATTCTAAAATCTCCTACAGTGCTGTGATTCAATGTTCTGAGTTTCCTTCCAATTCTATAGTAGATTTGTTTATATATTTATAATATAAAATACTATATATCATATATATTTAACATATACAAAATAGCTTCTTACAATATGGCTTATACTTCCTGTCTCACACAGAGTTGCTTCAAGGATCAGATGGGATAGTGTCTATAAAATTGCGTATTAGCTACAGAGATTTAGAGAACTATCAGCCATTACAGTGACTCCAATTGTGATTATTTCCAATTAAAAATAATCTAAAGAATTATAGACTGTTTTGATTCCGATGTATCCTAACCTAATTAGAATGACTGGGTCCAGGGTAAGTGGTTCTGTATTAAAGGAAGATTGCCTGCCTGGAGGATAATGACCTAGATTTTGCTCCAATATCCAAGCAAACCACAGTAACCCTTCAAAACCCACCCCCTGGGAAGTCTCAACATAAGGGGTAGTCTGACATAAAAGGAAGGAGGGGAAAAAAGGAAAGGATCTCACTGTGGTAGGACTGAAGGTGCTCCTGATCTGTGAAAGTGGACGATCTGCCATTTGCCATCCCGGCGGTGCCAGATGCGGGTCTCCTCTGACTGGGCAGTGCGAGGGATTCCGCCAGCGTCCACGTACTGTGTGATGCGGATGTAGGCAATGCAGGCTGACTCATCACCCATCAGGTGGATGTGGGGATTCAGGATGGTAGTATGGACAGGCTTGCTGTTCCTGGACCACACTGGAAATCAGGCAGTAGGGAGCAAAGGTGAAGAGAAAGGGAAAAAAGGAGTAAAAGTGGAATGGAGCCATGGGATTGTACATGTATTGAGAGACCCTAAAGTTTTTCATCATTCTCTTTCTTTCACCAGCTCCCCTCAGAGAGTCCCTAACTGAGGGGACCCACTGCTTCCATTAGTCCAGTTTTGGAAACTCAACCATCAGGCCCTATCTTGCTCCTCAGACATCTGGGAGCCAAGGAAAACTTTCTAGGGGACATAATATCCTCTCATTAGAGAAGTTTCAAGAAACTAGGACCACTCTCTCCCCAGAATTCTCTCCATGAGTGTAGAGGGGGCAAAAAGTTTAGGAAGAATTACTACTGTAAAAAAATACTTTTCAGTGTCGAAGGAAAAGGTTTCTTTGCAACAGATGAGGCCAGGAGCACATCATCCCTGCTTCAACATCAGGCTGGTTTGGGTGGCAATATTCACATAGATCCCCACAGCTCAAAACAAAGCATCTCACAGTTGGAAGGAACTTCAGGAAGCATCTAATTTAACCAACCCTTCACCCAGTGCATGATTCTATTCTATGGATCCTTGACGAAAGCCACACAGAACTAGGAGGGTCCTTAGAGATTAGCTACGTCAATCCCTAATACTTTTCAGTTTATGACAATAATTCCTATTTCCACTGCATTTTCTGGTTTGTAATGCACTTTGCTCACAATCCCATGAAACTGAAAGTTCAAGTACTCCCATTTTAAAGAGAAGGGAACTGAGATTCAAAGGAGGAATTACTTGCTCAAGTTCCCATGGTGGGTTGCAGAGCCAAACTGTAGGCTAGAACTCCTGACTCTCAGTTCAGTGATCTGCCTACTATGTAACACTTTGACCCCTTAAGGAACTAGGGGTTCCTAGGGTTGTACTTCCAGGGGCAGAACAGGACTAGAAAGGAATATTCAGGCAAACTAGCATAGAACCATCCATGGGGGCCAAGAAATCGAACTATAGGCAAGGTTGAACATTAATGGCTACAGAAACCAAGTCCCAGAGTATCTCTTTGGCTTTCCACTATCATCAATATGCATGAGAAGAACTAGAACGTTTTGCTGTTAGATGAGAGATCATTTTTATTTTATCTCTCTATTTTTTCATATGGCCAAAATGACCCCTTTGATAGCAAAGTCAGGAAGAGTGGCTGAAGCCTTCTCTGCTCTCCAGGCACAGAATCTGGGAGAAGGACTCAGACTCCAACCCAAATGGAGTACTTAATCAGCCCACTAGACTGTGACCTAAGGGTCATGATGGAGTGAAGGCTTCCTGATTCACTTTCCTATGAAGAAGAGATAGCATGGGTTGGGGGCAAGGGGAGGGGAGATATTGAGGTCAGAGAAAGATCATTAGCTCAGGAGCTGAGAGGTATGAGTTCTAACCCTGCCTGCCTCTTACTGGCTAGGGGAGCTTTAATAAGTCACATCTCTAGTATGCTTTTTCTTCTGTAAAATGTGGGTAACCATACTTACCCTACCTACCTCACAGGATTGTTGTGAGGAAATCAAGCAATCGTTTTTCATATTTGTTTATTTATTTTACAATTTCAAATATGATTTTGTATTGCAATAAAACAAAATATTACAACACTTATTAAGTACCTACTATATACTAGCTCAGTATCTGGCATACAGTAAACACTTAATAAATGCATTCATTGAGTGAAAGGGGATAGAATGACAAATGTAGAATCAGCCCTGCCCTGAAAAAGCTTCCATTTTTTTTTTTAATTCTTACCTTCTGTCTTAGAATCTATGCTAATTCTAAGTATCCGCTCTAAGGCAGAAAGGAGTAGGCAATCAGAGTTAAGTGATTTGTACAAGGTCACAAAGCCAGGATGTTCCTGAGATCACATTTGAATCCAGGACCTCCCATCGCTAGACCTAGCAGACCCCAGGAGCTTGTATTCTTTACGAAAACTCTCGTGGCACTATAAAAATGTAAGCTATTATTATTATCCTGATTCTCCCGGTGGTCCCTGCGAAAGTCCCTTCCCCACTCTGAACTTCAGCGTTCTCATCTCTAAAAATGAGGTTGAGCTTCCTGATCCATTACGGTTCCTTCCAGCTCTGAGACTCCAGGAGGGCCCCTTAGGATGATGACATAGCCAGGGGGGTTTCGGAGCCAGTAACAGGGGGAACAGGCAAAGGCAGAAAACAGTCCTGCGGAAAGCCCCAGATCAGCCCCCACGTATCATGCCACCCCTGCTGGCGGAATGCACAGAACTAACAGACATGGAAAACAGAGACCCAGCCGCGTGGCACACAGACAGGGGCGGGGTACAGCAGTGTGAGTTCCTCCCTTGCTCTTGCCCACTTAACGAACCCCAACCTCCGCCCCAAGCGCCCAGCCGGTCAGCTTGGGAGATCAGGACCGTGCCGGACCTCACCTCTTCTGAGGGACCCTAGGGCGAAGGCTGCTTGCCGCACGTCCCTCCCGTGAGCCCCCTGGTCCCTGCCCCTAGCTAGTAAAGGGAAGGGTTTAGGGAGCGCGGGTTGCCTGACCAGGGTTAGGAGAGGGGTCTGAGATGGTACCAACCCACGTTCCGCACGGGGCTTCCTGCAGGCTTCTCAGGGTCTTGAGTTGCCCGGGGGCCCTGTCTGTCACACTGCTATTCCCAGGAGGCTGAGACACGATGCCAGCGGGCAGGACAAGCAACGAGAGGAGACAACAGGCACCACGGAGGGAAGGAATTGCTCACGGTTTTCAAAGTAGAATCGATGGAAGTCCAGGCCTTCGACCAGGTTTCCCAGAGCCTCAGGTTCAAAGGCTGTCATCCCAGGGTCACACATCTTCCTGGGGAAAGTAAGAGCAAACAGGAACCTCCCTGGGCCTCAGTTTCTTCATCTGTGGAATGGGGACCCTGGGGCAGGGTTTTCCTAGATAATATCATCCCTTAAGGTCCCTTCCATCGGTCTCTGATTGTCCCTTTTCTGAGATCCTTTCAAGGTCTGACATCCCATGTTCAACGTTCTATTCTTCCAGCTTAGAGTTCCCCTCAAATCCTAGCATTTTATTTTGTATTTTATTAGCCCATCCATTTAAATGGAGACACGGAGGACCCAAGACTCCAAGGCAAGACATGAACCCCACAGGGGCACTCTTCCTCTCTTCCTTCCCTTTGCTAAATGCTGGCAGAATCTTGGGATAGGCAGGACATTTTAGCCCCGTGTACATTCACTTCAGGGGTTTCTTTTACATACTCTTGAGATATGCAGAGGTCCAAGTAAATACTGATACACTCACACTACACATCCACCAGCAGACACACTTAGGGCTTCTAAGGTCCTGTGCTCCAGGAAGCAAGAAGTGTCCTGGCTGATTCCTAACTGGACCCTTCTCCTCAGTCAGCACATAAACTGGGACTTGTTTATTTAGTCTCTTTCTCCAGGAAGGAATTGCACCAGGAGACCACCCCAGGCAGTCTTTCCACCCTAGGGCTATAGAGGGCCAAAGCCCTGCACACAAGCAGCATCAGCTCCTTCCCAGTGAACTCTGGGCTTTAGCATGGGAAATCCCATTCAGGAATACCGATACCTTTATCCAACCCTACATTTGTCCCATCTAGCTGACTGTTTTGTTGTCTTGAGTCCCGGGGGCCATCAGCCAACCCCCTGCAGTAGAGTGGGACAAAAGCAGAGTATGGAAAGCAGTCCTTTCTCCTTCAGGGCCAAGGGCACGCTTCCCCTGTCTTACAGGGATCCTGTGAGCGTCTGCCTGAGAGGAATCTCCTTTGACTTCTCCCTCATGCCCCTAGCCAAGCAGCTGCCAAATATGATGAGGCTGCCCCCACACAGTCACCACTACCCCATCAGTCCAGGCCTTTATTTCTTCCCCTTGGCCTATTGGACTAGCTTCAGTTGTTCTCTCTGCCTCTAGTTCCTTTACTATCCTTGACGCAGCTGCCAAATAAATCTCCCCCATTCTAGCCAGGTCACTCCCCTGGTCAAAAACCTTCAGAGCTCCCCATAGTTTAAAGGAGAGACTCTTTAGTCTAGCATTTAAAGCCTTCCTTAATCTGCTCCCTTTTTCACCTTTCCAGATTTAATTCACACTGCATGCCTTCACATGGTGTCAATGCCCGATAAACCCAACTTTTCACTGATACCCAAGCTCCTCTTGTCTTCTCCTGACTTCATGCACTGATGAGGGCCATCTCTGGACCCAGAATAGGTCCCCTTCCTTCTCCCTTCTTGTTTCAAACCATCTCTCCCTTCAAGGCCCAACCCACGTGCCAACTCTTCCACCAAGAGTTTTGGATTCTTCCAGCTCAAAGTGGGAGTTCTATTCTTATCCAGAATGTCTAAATCTCTATTTTGCCTTGTTTTTGAATTCTGCTTTGCATTTTACACACACACACACACACACACACACACACACACACACACACACACCTCTGTTATTTCCATGTATCTTTCCACTTCCCCAGTGACTTGTAAGCTCTGATGGCGTGGCATTTCATTTTGGTACCCCAGCACCAATCACAGGGCCTTGCACACAGTAAGTAAATAGATGCTTAATTTATTGAATTGAATGTGAGCTGAACAAGGTGAAACCAGTAGGGAGTCCATTAAAAAATGAAGATCACTCCACAACAGTGGTTCTCTAAGGTTGAACTGTAGACCATGGTCTGTTGGTCTGGGGTTCTGCCAAGTAAAAGCTATTTTTATCATAATATTATGATGTTAATTGCTTATAAAATACTTTTTTTCCTTTTTCAACTATCTATCTGTGCAAGGCTGGATTTTCTTCACACACTTCTTTCAAAACAACAGATTGCCACAGATTAAATGCAGAAACATATGAGAGAATCTAGCTCTCTTCCATTAAGCCAAACATTAAAAAAATTGCAAAAATATGTAAAACAGACCTGGGAAGAGTTATATGAACTGATGCAAAATGAAGTGAGCAGAGCCAGAGATCATTGTACACAAGAACAGCAAAATTGCACAATGATCAATTGTGAGTGACTTAGTTATTCTCAGCAAAACAGATCCAAGACAATTCCAAAGGACTCATGATGAAAATGCCATCTGCCTCCAGTAAATGAACTGATGGAGTCTGAATGAAGATTGAAGCATACTTTTTTTACTTTATTTTTCTTGGTTTTGGGGGTGGATTTTTCTTATTATGTTTTCATTTCACAACATGGCTAAGATGGAAATAGGTTTTGCAAGACGGCACACATACAATGTAATCAAATCACCTGCCTTCTCAAAGAAGGAGGACAAGACAGAGTTGAAGAGAATCTGGAAGCCAAATTTTTTTAAAAGAATGTTAAAATTGGTTTTACATGTGATTAGAAAAAATAAAATATAAAAAGTGTATAAAACAATGCCCCTTTTCTCGTTACATTTTTTTTCATTAGGAAAATAGTTATTTTTCATAGAAATGTTATTTATGATAATATATCTGGTTTATTATTGTCATTTTAAATGAATTTACTATAATATAAATAATTTTTTATTTTTGTATGCTTTAAAAAGAACAAATATTTTTAAAATTGATTTTATTTTAATTTTATTAAGTCCTGAAATTTCTAATATGGTAAGTGTTAATAGATATAACACACACAAACATAAGCTCTTTGGAGTCCTCAGTCATTTTTAAATGTGTAAAGGAGGGGCAGCTAGGTAGCTCAGTGGCTCGAGAGTCAGGACAACAGATGGGAGGTCCAAGGTTCGAATCTAGCCTCAGATACTGCCTAGCTGTGTGACCCTGGACAAGTCACTTAACCCCAGTTGCCTACCCCTTACTTCTCTTCTGTCTTGGAACTAATGCTTGGTATTGATTCTAAGACAGAAGGTAAGGATTTTACTTTTTTTTTAAGTGTGAAAGAATCCTGGGACCAAAAAGTTTGAGAACCACTATTTCACAGAATTCTCACCACTGACAACAGCATAGCTGGAAAAACACATTATCGCTACCATCCTCTCCAGGGATCATCCAGCTGCAAGCCCTCTACCCCACAACACATACACACACCCCCACACACAATCCCAGAGAGCCCAGGGAACTCAAGGAAGAAATAAAAACATTTTTCCCTTAGGGAAGTAAAGGACCATTTGGCAGCACAAAGGCAGAGTCCACAGGGATTGAGAGTTAGAAAGGCATGGGGGAGGAGGCAGAAGAGAAACACATCACGCTGCTGAGAGGAAAATTATAACCAAAAAAAAAAAAAAAAGGTTGAAAATGAGTTTAATCTAAATGCAAAAGAAGAGTTTGCATTGATCCATCCCTCAGCAGACCTGTGTAAATAAAAATGAGGCAAATAGGGATAGGATTGGGATTGGCCCTGTGATTTTGTTGATTAAAGGGAACTCCCAGGTGATGAAGCCCTTTTAACAGTGTAGGTTGATCACTTCCCTGCATGATGATCTTAGTCACCAAGAAATTAAATTGCTTGCCCAGGGTCAGAGATAAAACTTCAATTCAGGCCTTCCTGACTCTGACACTGACTTATCTCTGCATTATGCCATGCTGGGGTTGAATCATTACCACTTCATTTGGCCCCTTCCCTCCTCCTGTGCCCCATGATTCCCAAGAGCGCCCATCGAACTCACGTGTAGGACTCAAAATCCCCATTGCTTATTGCTTCAATCAGCTGTTCTGTCACCTTAATGATTTCTTGCTTTCTCACTGTAGGGCAAAGAGAAAATACAAAGAAACACAAAACACAAAAGGCATTTGTAGCTTGACCTGGAGGAGGTATCAGCAATGGTCCCCGGAAGCCACAAAGTTGGGGGCCAATTTCCAGTGGCCAAATGGTGAGCCCAAAGGACTTGGCTCTGGGCTGAATTTTAAGGAGTCTCCACTTGACAGTGGCAAGACATGACCCTCAGCAAAAAGGAAGATGAAGCCTCTCTCAGTTCCAGAGCCCCTTGTCTCCTAACTGATACCCTTTGCCTTCAGGCTCTACCCTCACACTGGTACCAAGAGAATCTTCCTAAGGCATGTGTCTTATCAGCCTCAGCTTTGGTTTCTTTTTCTGTCCATCCCTACCAGGCCTGTACCTCTCACCTAATGAGCTGTGCCCTCTCCTGTCTCTTTGCTACTGTTTTAGAATTCTCTGCTCATAGCTTCCCCTACCCCCATCTATCCCAAGATTCACTTAAAGTCCCTTAAGGGTACTGAAGCTGGCATAGAGTAACAGGTGCATATAATTCCCACCCACACTGAGGGGAAAGGACATTTCCTATTAATAGTTCACATTTATACAGGTCTTAGAGCCAGAAGGGACCTGAGGGTTTCTCAGAGCTTCTTCACCTGGGTCCATGAACTCTTTAAATATATAAACAAACAAACAAACAAATAAATAAATAAAGGGATGAATGAATGGATATATATATATGTAAATATGCATATATATATGTTCCACAACTCCGGGTTAGGGACACAGTGCCTCAATGATCTAGAAAATCCATGTAAAGCATTTTCCTTTTCCCTTCATATCAGAGAAGAAGTCTTTTTCTTTTGAGGGGGTGTTTAGAGTGCCTTATTATAAAATTGGGGTTAAATATTTGGTCAGAGGCTATATAGTTTCTAAACTCTTTTTGTGTCATTTGCTGAACTTTGTGTGTCATCTGTGGTGTCCGCAAAACTCGAAAAATTTCCATTTAATTTCTTATGCTGACCTGCAATATTTCGAAACCATAACGGGGATAGTTGCAATGTGGCAAGGGATACCTGTATTTGTAACTGTATTTTATATATATATATATATATAATATAATTGTTTTACTTTGTATTTTATGCTTTAAAAACAAACTGAGGATGGCTCTTTGGCTTTTACCAGATAGTCAAAGGAGTCTCCAACACAAAAAAAGGGTAAAGAACCCATTATCTAGACCAATTCTCTAACTTTACATCTAAGGAAACTGAGGGCAGGAGAATTGACGGAAAGGTGAAAGATCTTACAAAATAATACTTGTAAAAAATGCTTAGTACCATGCCTGGCACATAGCAGGCATAATATAAGTGCTTACTTAGAGGCAGCTGGTTCCATAATCAAAAAAGCACCAAGCCCAGAGTCAGGAAGACCTGACTTCAAATCCAATCTCAAATACTAGTTGTGTGACCCTGGGCAAGTCAAGTAACCTCATCATTTCCTCAACTGTAAAGCGGGAATAATAATAGTACCTACCTAGTAGGGTTTTGGGGAGGATCAAATAAGATATTTGTAAAAAGAGTTAGCATAGTGCCTGTTATTTAGTAGACACTATATAAATGCTTATTGTCTTCCCTTCCCCAAGTGAAAGAGCAAATAAGTAAAAGAGCCAGGGGTTCAAACCCAGGTCTTCTGATTTCAAATCATGCCCTCTTTCTAATTCTTTGCATGGCCTCTCTGATTGCAGTTTGCTACCAACAATCCTTTGAGTTGTGTAGGACAAGAATTATTAGCTCCAATTTACAAAGGAGGCCAATTGACTTGTCCAGTGTTTACAAAGCTGGTGTAAAAAATTGGTCTGCAACCTAGGACTCCTGATTGCAGTCTAGAGCTCTTTCTGAGACTCCAACCTCCACAGAAGCACAGGAGCTGGAAGGGACTTCAGGGCCCATCCCTTCTACATCATACCCATGCAAGAGGTTATTGTCACCTGTCAGAACCAAAGGATAGGTCACCAGACTTTAAGTCAGTCAGATGATAGTAACCCACCACTCTAAATTATGATTTAAGGGTGGGATACTTGGTTCTAAATAACAGCCAGAGAAGGGAACCTGTCTTTAAATCACAAGCAGAAGATGGGATCCTTAGGAAGTCTTGAGTGATGAAAAGGGAGAACCCAATATGAGTAATGAAATTCCAAGAGCCAGCTGGCTTTCAGGCAGGGTCTTAAATATCCTGCCCTCAGCATTTTTCCACATGGAAGCCTGAAAGTGAGTCTGAAACCCTGGATAAAGATCTGGGACTGGAGCTAGTGCCATCATCTTGTGCCCACTGCCCTACCCAGCCCATCAAGTCACTTGATTCTGGAAAGATGCTCATTAGACTAGGACCATGCCTCTAATGGGTAGCATAAACTAGGGCCCTTGTGGATTACAATTATAATAGTTCATGTTCTTATAACTGTATCCTGTTGACCAAACACTCTCCTTAGAACAGCTCCCCTAAATATAAAAAGACAAAGTGTTTTCTATTTTACAGATAAGGAAACTGAGACTCAAAGAAAAGAGTTTTGAGACTTTTCCACATTCAATGTGGTTAATGTGAGATCAAGATTCCAACTCTAAGAAAAATCACAGGGTAAATGACTTAAATATTAAGAGGGAAATCAAAAACAAATTAGGTGAACATAGAATAGTATAACTTTCAGATCTATGGGAAAGGAAGGAATTTAAGACCAAGCAAGAAATAGAGAATACTACAAAACATAAAATGAATAATTTTGATTATATTAAATTAAAAAGTTTCTGTATAAACAAAACCAATGCAACCAAAATTGAAGGGAAGCAACAAATTGGGGGGGAAATGTAATAACAAAAATCTTAACAAAGGTCTAATTTCTCAAATTTGGAGCTAAGTCAATTGTACCCAAAAAAAAATCAAACCATTCCCCAATTGATAAATGGTCAAGGGACATGAATAGGCAGTTTTCAGATAAAGAAATCAAAACTATCAATAAACACATGAAAAAGTGTTCTAAATCTCTCATAAATGAAAACAATGCTGAGGTACCACCTCAAACCTAGCAGAGTGACCAATTTGACAGTAAAGGAAAATAACAAATGTTGGAGGGGTTGTGGCTAGGCAATGGGGGTTAAGTGACTTGACCAGGGTCACTTAGGTAGGAAGTATCTGGGGCCAGATTTGAACCAAGGACCTCTCATCTCTAGACCTGGCACTCATTTCCAGTGAGCCACCCAGCTGCCCCAAAAGAACTTGTTTCTTCCAAAGCATATCAACTGCTCTGTCACATATGACCTTAGAGCAGTGATGGTGAACCTTTTAGATACCAAGTACCCAAACTGCAACCTTCAACACCCTTACCCAAGAAAGGGGAGGAAGGAAGCACTCCCATTGGGCTGCTGGACAGAGGGGTGGGTGATGTGAAAAGATGTCCTCAGGCTTGATGGAGAGGGAAAAGGAAGAGGCACGTGTGCTATATAGGTTTGCCAACATGGCCTTAGAGAGTTTTACCTGGAGCGACTTGCCAAGGATTGCACGGTCCATATGCATCGAATGTGTCATCCTGACTCTGTTGCAGCTCACAAGTACTCTGTGACATGGGCTTTACAGTTCTCATCCAATTTTAGAGATGGAACAATTAAGCCTCAGAAAGATGAATTACTTGCCTGAGGTCACATAAGTAAGCAAGCCTATGGCAAAGCTTAGCCTAGAACCTTGGTCTTAAAGACTCTAAATTTAAGGTTCTTTCCACTACGACATCATATAATAATGATATCCTAGATCAGTGATGGGCAAACTTTTTAAAGAGGGGTCAAAGGAAAGGAAATGCTCATCTGTCAGTCTGTTTCTAAGGCAACTCCTTCGAAGTTTCATTGTATTGTATCCTACTCATTGTATTTGTCAGATTAGAAATAATGTCACATGGCCGGATAGAACATTTCAGGGGGCCACATCTGGCCCGCAGGCCGTAGTTTGCCCATCACTGGCCTAGATCATTGGTCGTACATTTTCTATTTGAAGACCTCTAGTGGCATCCCCATGTACTTAAGACAGACCATTTCAGTACTAGCTACAATTGACTCTTTAAAAACAAACAAACAACAAAAAAAAACTTGCCTTCAGTCTTAGAATCAATACTATGTCTTGGTTCTAAGGCAAAAGAGTGATACAGGTGGGCAGTAGAAGTTAAGTGACTTGTCCAGGGTTATACATTTAGGAAGTATATCTGAGGCAGGATTTGAACCCAGGACTTCCCCTCTCCAGGCCTGGCTCTCTGTCTATCCACTGAGCCACCTAGCAGCTCCCTCTAATTGACTCTTATTTTTGAGCCTCAGTCTACATATCCTTAGCTTCTGTCTATAGCTAGGGCAGCTAGGTCAGTGCAGTGGATAGAGTTCTGGGGCTGGACTCAGAAAGACTCATCTTCCAAAATTCAAATCTGGCCTCAGACACTAACTATCCTGATTCTGAGCAAGTCATTTAACTCTGTTCACCTCATTTTCCTCATCTGTCGAATGAGCTGGAGAAGGAAATGGCAAACCATTCCAGTATCTTTGCCAAGAAAATGCCAAACAGGGTCATGAGGGAGTCAAGATGTGGATTGAAATGACTAAACAACAAAAGTGTCCACCTACTGCTCTTAAGAACATTCACCAGTGCCAAGCAAAAATGTCTCCTCAATCATTAAGAATTTATTAGGGGGGGCAGCTGGGAGCTCAGTGGATTGAGAGCCAAGCCTAGAGACAGGAGGTCCTAGGTTCAAATCCGGCCTCAGACACTTCCCAGCTGTGTGACCCTGGGCAAGTGACTTGACCCCACCATTGCCCACCTTTACCACTCTTCCACCTATAAGTCAGTACACAGAAGTTAAGGGTTTAAAATTTAAAAAAAGAAGAATTTATTAGGCTCTTAACTATGGGCTAGATACCGTGTTCAGTGCTAGAGATACAAAGACAAAGCAAAAACAATCTCAGTCCCTCAAGGAATTCTACACTCCATTCTCTATTACATTAACCCAGTGATTCCCAAAGTGGGCACCACCGCCCCCTGGTGGGTGCTGCAGCGATCCAGGGAGGCAGTGATGGCCACAGGTGTATTTATCTTTCCTATTAATTGCTATTAAATTTTTTTAAAAATTAATTTCCAGGGGGCCAAGTAATATTTTTTCTGGAAAGGGGACGGTAGGCCAAAAAAGTTTGGGAACCACTGCAATAACGCTTATCAAGTGCCAAGTGCTGGACTAGATACTGGGGCTATAAAAGCAAAAATGAGAGTCTGCCCTCAAGGTGCTTATGTATCCCCTGAAAGAAGTAAAAATATGGAAGATGAATGGGAAGGAGAGCACTAGCAGCTGGAGGAATCAGGAGAGGCTTCCCATCGATGCTGAGTCAAGTTTGAAAGGAAATGAATGGCTTGCCCTGCATCATAGTTCACTATCTATCCACTGAGCCACCTAGCTGCCCCCTCTAATTGACTCTTATTTTTGAGCCTCAGTCTACATATCTGTAGCTTTCATCACTGAGACTCAGGCTTGAGTTGTCCTGATTTCTAGACCAGCTCTCTTTCTACTCTCCTACACCAGCAGTCCCTTCTATGAACATCGTAATATTCTCAGATCCTTAAATCCTTCCTCAAGCTTCCTATGTCTTTTCAGAAATAAAAAACACACTAACTTTGGGCAGCTTAAATGACTGCCCCAGGCTCGCGGTCCCTCTGTCCAGTCCAAATGTGTGGGAGTCCCTCCAGCAGCCTTTCAGAGGCAACAGGCCAGGTCCTCACTTGGTTTCTGACATTTCACATGTACGGTTCTCATCCTGGCCTCCTGGGAGTACTCCTTTTCAGAGAGGAGGAGCCTGAGGCACTAGGAGTTTAAGCAACTTTCTTAAGGTCAGATAGTGGCACGAGGGCCAAAAAAGAGTCCTAAGCTCCCAGGTCAGTCTCTTCCCGTTAAGGGCAGAGCTGCTATGGGGGAAGTATTGGACCTGGAGGAGAGAAATTCTAGAAACAGATGCTGATTCCCACACTAAGTAGATTTCTGTGACTCTTGGCAAGACCCTCCACTTTCCTCACCTGTAAAATGGGGGTCTTCGAAGGATCATAGCCCCAGCTCTAGAAGAGACTTCAGAGCCTCTTTGTCTACTCCTTCAACTCAGAAATGAGGAAACAGGCTCAAATTAAAGAGGTCACTCAGGTAACGATCCTTATATCCTCATGGGGAAAGTCTTAGAAAGAGGAATTATTTTCATAGTCTTACCACCACCACTCATACCCCCGTGGGCATCCCAGACACTCCTCAACCCAGTGTTCTTATTACATCAACCACTCCAAAGAAGATGAGTGGAGGGGATCAGATAGGAAAATTTTTTTTAATATGTCAATAATTTAAGAACTTCTGCGCACACACACACACACACACACACACACACGCACACGCACACACACACACAAACCCATTTTGGATCCTCTGTAAAATGAGAGTAGTAATCTCTTCCTTCCTATCTCCATGACTCCCTCTCAGGGCTGTCAAGATCATGAATGTAAGAATACTTTGAAGAGGAATAACTAAGCGGCTCAATGGATACGGCCAAGCCTGGAGAGAGGAGGTCCTAAACTCAAATCTGACCTCGGACACTTCCTAGCTGTGTGACCCTGGGCAAGCTACTTAGCCCCAATTGCCTAACCCATATCTTTTTTCTGCCTCAGAATTAATACTTAGTATCTATTCTATGAGGTAAGGGTTTAAAAAAATAACACTTTGAAAAATTAAAAATCACTCTGCAAATATAGGAAAGGATGATAATCTTGGGAACTGCCTTGTGCCCTTCCTGCTCTAGTGATTGACCTTCTCAGTTTTGGGGGGAAAAAATACCCAAAGTTTGCCTTTTACCTTTGTTCAATTGCTTGCTATAATAGCCCCTTTTGTACCTAGAAGCCTCAGGACTGGAAGGGATAGCTGAAGAAATTAGGCTGGAAACTCCTCTAAAATATGAGTCTTTTACCTTTCTTTGAATCCCCAATGCTAAGCACAGTGCTTGGCACATAGTAGATACCTTACAACTGTGTATTGACTAACTGAAACTCAGAGAGGATTAGTTTTTCCCAAGGTCATACGAGAAATAAATTGGAATTCAAATCTCGCTCCTCTGATTCCAAATTCCTTATATTTTTTCACTATCTAAATCTAAAAAATATTTATAGATAAATGTGTAAAATATAAGCAGCTAGGTGGCCCAGTGGATAGAGTGCCAGGCCTGGAGTCATGAAGATTTATCTTCTTGACTTCAAATGCAACCTCAGACACAAAATTAGTTACATGACCCTAGGCATGTCACATTAATCCTATTGGCCTCAGTTTCCTCATCTGTAAAATGATCTAGAGAAGGAAATGGCAACCACTCCAGTATCTTTGCCAAGGAAACCTCAAATGGGATAAAAAAAGAATCAGACATGATTGAAAACCAAACAAAAATGTAAATATAGAAATATGTATATGTAAGTATAGAAATATGTACATCAAACATAAAATATTTACAAATATTTACATGTAAATATATTAACATTTCTATAGAGACAAAATATTTATCAGTAAATAAATAAAATAATATTTTATCAGTGGAAATGACATTAAAGAAGAATTAAATATCTGCTTTTCTGGTGTATCTCGTGTACCTTTTCTATATGTTATCTCCCCAATCAGAGATGGGATTCCTTGAGAGCCAGAACTGTCTTACTTTTTATTTGTATCTCCAGTGATTTGCAAAGAGCAAGGACTTAATGCTTTATTCATTCATTCATTCATTCATTCATAATGCTTTATTCATTCATTCATTCATTCATTCATTCATTCATTCATACACTACCCTGCCTCTTGTCTGTTCTTTACCCTGAGAAGCTAATATCATGGAACACCAAGGGACACAAATATAAACAGGAGTGACAATCAAGTGAAATTCCTCCTTCCTGCAATATGTGATGGCAGAAAGAGAGTACTGACTCTGGAAAAAGAAGATTCTATTTCAGTATTTCAATTCTGCCTCTGATGCTATGTGACTTTGAACTAGTCACTATATATCCTTGAAACTCAGTTTCCTTATCTGTAAAATAATAGAGTTGGCTTTTTGTAGTGGAAAAGAATTGGGAATTGAGGGGATGCCAATCAATCGAGGAATGACTGAACAAATGTGTGGTATAAGTTGGTGATGGAGCATTATTGTGCTTGATGTTGATATTGATAAGCAAGATTATTTCAGAAAAAGCTGGAAAAATCTGCATGAAGTGATATAGAGTGAAATAAGCAGAATTGGGAGAACGTATATTGTAACAGCAATATTGTACAATGACCAACTGTGAAACCTTGGCTACTCTCAGCAATGCAAAGATCTGGGACAATTCTGAAGGACTTATGACAGGGAATGCTATCCACCAGCAGAGAAAGAACTGTTGAAGTCAGATGGATGCAGCTCAAAGCACACTATCTTTCACAGCAGTGTATTTTGGGTTTTACTTTGGGTTTTTGGTTTTGTATGAATGTGCTCTTACAACAATGACCAATATGGAAGTGTGTTTTGCATGATAATATATGTATGACCCAGAAAAAAATAAAGAAATATAAAAATAAAATAAGGGAGTTGGACCAGATATTCTCCGAGGTCCCTTCCACCTCTAAATCTATGATCTCATCAGCCCATAGATTATTGCCCTCTCATCCCATGCCACCTCTTAGAGGAGAGGCGGAGGTAGGAGTTTATGCTGAGTAGAGAACCCCAGTCAGGAAAGGAAACTGGTCAGAAACTCCCAGGGCTCCTCTGTCTTCTCTACTCTGCCTTGTTTTACCACAACTTGCCAGGGGCATCTTTCTTCAGAGGCCCTGGTCCCTTTCTCTTTCAAAGCTATCATCCTTTCTGGCCCCATACCAAACCCCAAGATCAGAACCCTCAGATAAATAGATAGCTTCACCAAGGCCCCATCCCAACTAACTGAATCATAGGTTACCTGCCTCATCAGAGAAGTATTTACCAGAAGGTCTTCCTCATTTATAATACCACACATTTAGAAACAAACACATACTTAAATTGTATAGTTAGCAAAAGATCACCCAAATTAAAATCCCCCCTCAGTCATATACTGCCTGGCCGACCTTGGACAAGTTCTCTCTGGACCTCAGTTTCCTCACATGTAATATGGAGGAGTTGGATTAGATAATCTTTAGGGTGTCTTCCAGCTTTGAATTCTCTTTTCAGGAGCCTAGTTCAATGACTTAGAGTACAGTCCGAGACCTGTGGGAGTCCCCAAGATCTTCTCAGAGGGGAAGTGAGTTCAAAACTATTTTCATAATAACACTAAGATGCTTTAATTCCCAATACAGTAAAATGTAAATGGATGTAGGCTATATATAAACAAAAGCTCTTTTGAGATCCTCAATGGTTTTTAATAGGGTAAAGAGATCCTGAGAACAAAAGACTTCCCAAAAGGGGTTCTGAAAACCATTTATCTAATCCAACCTTATAAATAAGGAAACTGAAGGCAAGAAGGTCAATAACTTGTCTTTGGTGACACAGGCAATAATAAAGGATAATAACTAACATTTATAAAGTTTGCAAAATATTTAACATACATTATCATCTTTGAAAATGAGGTAGCAAGAACTGGGATTGAAACCCAGGTCTTTTCTTTTTTTCCCTATATTATTTCCACTAGGCTACAATAATTCCAGCAATTCCCACCAATAGTAATAAAAAGGAGCTCCCTACAGGATTGATAACCCTTGGGTTTTGTCTGTTAAGTCTATAGGAGCCAGAGAAGGTTCTCTTTCATCCTTGGGGCCAATAAGCGCTCCTTCTGGCTGAAGAGAATCATACCACAACCTCATCCTCCTCTCTCTGCTTTGAGCAGACATCATTGATAACCTTCATGTTGGCCTCAGCCTCTCACACAGCTTGCTGAGAAGGGTGATACCTACCCAGGATATCAGTCTTGGACCCAGGATGTCAATGAAACCAGTTGACTGTGCCAAGTTGTTGTTGTTGTTTTCTTAGAAAGATGTCACCTTATCTAAAGGTTCAGGTGGTTCAAACTGAGCATTAGGACCTGACTTTTCTCTGGCTTTCACTGTTAAGCCCTGTCCATATGGTGAGTGGGAAAAGGAGTGCAAATGCCAAAATGATTTGCTACTATTTGCGGATCTGCCTCTTTAATCATTATGAGGATTTCCCAAATGGTATCAGATCCAAGATTAAGGCATTTAAAGGGGTCATGGGAAATCAGTGGCATCACTTCAGCCTTTCAGGCTGGCAACTATAAAGAAACATGTTCTCTTTGTAAATATTGAAGTATCTTGGGGCACTGAGAAAACCAATATGATATTTCTTGGGACAAGGATGGTGATACAGGGAGAGGGATTATGAGTAAGATGCCAGGTCTCACTGTGGTTGTGATGAGAGTGGGAAGGTCCTTGAGCTTCAGAATGGGCAAGGCCAGGCGCCAGAGATTAAGGGAGGAGGCAGTTTAGAATGTGGCCCTTGACTTCTTGGTTAGGTGAGACTTTAAATCATGTCCCTAAAGCGAACCTTGGAAGCTGACCTTGGGGGTGGGGAGGGTCTTCTCAATTCAGAAGGATGCCATTTTTGAATGGAGGAAGGGCTAAATTTCTGGGCACTTATCCTGATAAAGTATATAACACTTTTCATGAAGGATCCAAAACCCTGACAGGGTTCAGGAGGGATCAGAGAAGCAAGTAGATCATAAGCTTTGGAACCACCCAGTTTGACTCAGGTCGGTTTATTCTTGTATATCTTTGGTTACTCTTTTGTAATTCCCCCCCCCCAATATTTCTGTCCTTCAGTCTTCTCCTTGTGCATTTAGTTGAGTGAGTGTGTTATGAGGAGCAAAGGAAAGAGAAGATACTAGGAGTGATAAGTATCTTATGGTGGCATCAAGGGATAAATGGGGATCAAAGATGGAAAAGCAGAAAGTAATGAGTCTAGTCTGATCAGTTGTAATTAAATCAAAGAGTGGCTTCTGCTCAGTTAAGGATCTGAAGCCTGAGAATAAAGATTAAAAAAGATCCCCAGTGCCTACTGCAACTTTGCTCCTTAAAACAGAGATTCTATAGAATCAAGCACCTCAGTCCTGTGGGATTTTCCCTATAGCAAAGGAACATACATCCAAATACTTTTGTCCCTCTCTGATTAGACAATCCCTCTAGGCAGACATTAGCTTCAGCAAACAGATTCTCATTACAAAGGGACAGACTAGACTGAATCAGGCAAGGCTAGAAAGGTTCAAGCATAGAGTCTCCCAGAAGGGAAAATGGAGCCATTCCTCCTACCTTTGGTGTCTTCATCTTCAATGGTGGTATTGGTACTCTCGGAGGATTCCTGGGCAAAGAACAGGGAGAAAAAATAACAGGAAAGAAATGAACCCCAGGCTGACAGTTAAAGCTAAGGAACCTGCCCAGCTGATGGCAATCATAACAGCTTTTACCAACCCTGGTCACCAAAGAATGTGGCTGATTGTCCTAGAGCCGACAGAGCAGCTAAAACTCCACCTGACTCTCAAACTCAGGGGGGCAATGAGGAGGAAGAGGAGAAACAGGAAAAGGAGGAGAAGGGAAGAAGGAGGGCTCAGTGGAGGGGCTGTGTCTGAGGTATCTTATGGGAATGGAGACATAGAGAACTCTCGCCTCTGCTGTGAGATGGGAAAAGGGTTTAGCCAGAAGAGAGTTGAAGGAGTTGTAGCGAGGAGCAGAGTGACACCAAGTTGACTGTACAGTTGGGGAAAGGGGAGAAATGGTACAAATTTACAGGGGAAATAAAAAGAGAAGAGGGAAAATTAGGATGAGGGTGTTGTGCAGAAGTGAGAGTGAACACATGAAACTACAGTCAGGAAAGAGATGCACAATCACACAAAGCGCATTTCTGAGCCCCAAATGCACCCACTGGTTACACTGACAGGCCCTTGGAGAGGTCAAGGATGGCCAGGGCTGAGGTTTGCTCTGCCCAATGCACACAGGGTGTCTCACTCCACAAAAAACCCCAGGTAGGGTCCCTACACTGCCACACCCACCAGCCTATCGCTACTCGCCACCACTGTTTCATCAAAATTTTAAAAGTTGGGTTTTAGGGTAAAAGCTGAGGGCTTCAGGCTGGAGAATTCCAGGGAGAATAATTCAAAAGAATCAGACTAGGAAATAAGCCTGGGGAGTTGGACAAGGTCCACATCAACCACTATACCCAATGGGTCAATATTGGTCTTATACTATGAAATGTATTGTTCCAGAAGGTATTAACATGAACACACAAACAACATACATGTTTGTCACGCAACACACACATACCACGCACACCCTTGGCCCCCTCTCCCCACCCCGCATTCCCGGTATAACCTCTAGGAGCAAGGCGGGAGTGCGCTGAAGCCCAGCATTACCGGCATTTGGGAAGACGGCAGACACTCACCATTAACTGAACACTGGAACTGGACTTTCTTTTCTGGAAAAACAAGGAGAAGAGATGGGACAGGAAGAGACACAGTGGCAAAACGGTAGAGAGTAGTGGGGAGAGGGAAATAGAGAGAGGAAAGAGTGGCCCCTGGGCCAGTCTCGAGGGTACCTCAAAAGTGTTGAAATCTGGCACTCAGAGAAAGAGGGTAGTGCCCAAGGTATGGCATTGCCCATGTAGGCACACTTCCCCCACATACCATAACTCTGAAGACCAGCCAAGCCTGCCTGGGGCTTTACCTAACTTTGCTGGGCTTCAAATCCTCCTAACTCTGCCTAAGCCTTGCCCTTCAAATCCTTCAAATCCCAGTGCAAAGTCCTTCCTGAACCAGAGCTACCCACCATGCCAAGCTTTGGTGAGAGAGAGGGTATGGTGCCTTGGATACCAGTCACTCCCCAGCAGCCGGGTTGAGACTGCCACAATTTATTGGTCTTCAAATGAGAATTAGGCTCCAGAGAACTGAGAACTGGCGCTCTCTAACCCACCTGGGGTTTATCAGAAAAGGCCCTCAGTTGCTAATAGTCTTAGGACTTTCTTAGCCTTCTAGGAAAAAAAAGAGCAGGAAAAACCTCAGTGAAGTCTCAGAAAATTGGGATAAACTGGTTCCAGATGCCAGTCTCAAAGACAACTCCAAAGTATCTGAGAATGGCTATTAAGTGCCTCTTTGTATTGTTTTTCCATTTAGCACTAATTCTAAATCAAATTCGATCTCCATCACTTTTTTTCTGGCATCTTACAGATCTCCTACAAAGAGCAGATCTGGGTCAACCCCATTTTATAGATAGAGACACTGAAGCCTAGGAGAGTTTAAGTGACTTGTCCAAGGTCATCTAATGACTGCTATAGCCAAGACTAAAATTTGGCTCTAGCCATTTGACTAGTCCACCTCTCTGAAGCATCTGGGATTTTTTGTTTCCCAATCCGAAGCCTGGAGTGGAAGGAGAAGAGGAGAGGAGAGGGAATTGGGGTGGGAGAAGAAGGAAGCAGGACGGGAAGATGGAGGAAGAGAAAGCACGGCTCCGAATGATTTTCTCTTTCTCTGATTGCTAAACCAGAAATCCAGGTATGGACAAAGTCCCTTGGGTGCCTGAGTGAAGTGGCACTGAGATGTCTCAAAAAGCTAAAAAGGGATATCAGTGAGCCATGATATCATAATGCCAAAGCTCACTGATGACTCATGGAGCGTTGCCATCCTGGTGGGGTGAGTAAGAGCTGGGAAAGCAAGTTCAAAAGCCCCAGTGTTCAGCTCTAACCCCATCCAGGGACACCTCAGTCTTCTTCCCTAATGACTTGGGTAGCATCCCTCAAATGAAGAAAGTCTACTCTCCTGTGCCCGGCTGCCCCTTCACCAAGTGCCCTTCTGGTTCAGGCTCCCCTTCCATGGCCACAGTCCTCTAGATGGACTCCATGCCATGATACAAGCCAGCAAATAGTGGGAGCCAGATGGTTTCTGGCAGGGGTGGGAGTCCAGTAGCTGTTCTGTCTTCAGCTATAACCCAAAAAAGCCAGAGGGGCTGAGAGACTTGGCTCTACTCACTCAGGTCTGTCACGTGGGGCAGACGCTTCAGACAAAAAACATGATGCAAACACAGAGCAGCGACTGTACTAGTTCTGGACGCACAGTAACAGGATGGGACACGGCGGGCAGTGGGGGGGCAGGGTGAGAGCACTTATCACAACAGGACAGGATGGGACACCACATGTTGGGGCAGTGAATGGCTTTGGAAGCCTCTTTGAGGCAGAAGGGGTGGGGGTGGACAGGAGAGAGACCTAACTTCCCTCCCTCCCTCACTGTTATGTATGCAGGGAGGAGGATCTGGGGGCTGAGGTGGAGCAGGAATCAGGGAACTCAGGTCCTCTGCCTAGATGAGCACAGGGTGTAAAGATGAGAGGTTTGTGGAATTGTCCTTAAGTGGATGCCTCTTCCCTAGGGACAGGGGGAAAAGAGACAGGAAGCGGAAGACTTTCTCCCTGATGTCCCAAATCTAGTATGTAACCCTTCTGAAATTTGTCCATAAAGAAACAAAAGCCAGCATATGCTGGCATTCCAAAGTCTGACTCCCTCTAATTTGGGAGATGGCTTTCATTACAGATTTTCATTCAAAGAAAGGAAGGCTAGGCTCATGCAAACTGAGGACTCCAAAGACTGGCAAAGGTTCCTTGGGCATTCTTGGTCAGAGCTGGAGTCCTTTCCCCAACCCATTCCCACCTCTCCCTGAGGCTGTCAGAGCAGTGGGAAAGGGTGGTGAAGCACCATCAGAAGGTGAGGGTGGGGGCCTTCACCTGACAAAAACAACAGCACACAATCCCAGCTTGTTAGCCTTCTTCTGCCTCCCTACTTGTCCAGGAGGCATAAGATGGTATCCCTAGTCTCTGTTCTGGGGCAGGGTGAACAGGGCAGTATTTTGGTTTACCTGGGCAATGCCAGCTCTGCTGCCCACGAATGGCAGACTCCAGAGTCCAACTAACTGCCCCTCCAGCACTGAGGCTTCTTTGTCTCTTGTTTCTCCATTGCTCTGACCTCACACAAACAGAGGACCCAACTTCTAAGCCAATTTGTAAAAGCTATCTTGTGGTCTCAACCCTCAGGGGTGCAGGCAATGGCTGAGATTTGGTATGGCAGATCCTAGGGATGAATCAAACTACCTCTACCCACACAGCAGAATTCCTTGGAATTCCTCAGACTGAAGCACCTTTGTCCCAAAAGCACACCAAAATGACCAAGCAGAAGCCTGAGCTCTGCTCCCTCAATCCCTAAAGCAACTCCTGCCCAAAGCTCATCAGACTCCATTAGAACTTTCTGCCCTTTGTCCCCTATTCTCAGAACATAGCTTAATTAGGGAACTTAGCCTTGGCCACCAGTTCAACTTTGGGCCACCTCAACATCAGACCTTTTCGGGGGAGGCCATGCACCCCAGCTCAACAACCAAGGAGGGTGACCATGCATCCAAAGTCAGTAACCCCTACTTGGGTGAGTATCACAACATAGCCAAATCTCAGTGTCCCAAGTGAACATTGAGAAGCCACAGCAAAGAAAATATATTGTCATCTAAAGTCATATCTAATAGAATCTGGGGAGCAGGGTATGTTTTTTGTTTGTTTGGGGGGGAGGGGTTCTTTTATCTTATTAATTAGGTTTGACTCAGGCCAATAATAAAATGAATCTGGGTTTCTAGAACTATAATAATTGGGGAAGTCACTGGATAATCCAGAAAGGCCAGCAATCTAACACTAGGAGCATGACAGACTAATCTACTTAGTTTGGGTTATTGTAGACTACCCATAAATCCCATTGTCTTATTCATTTAACATTCCATCATGGCACAGAGTCCATGTGCTGGGAGAGCTAACTGTGGTAGGAAGATAAGTCCTATCCAGGAACAATGAACTTGTGGTGGAAGGAAGCCAAGGGCAGGGAGGAACCAGTATGTTTCCTAGAGGCACGAGCACCATTCACCAGAGAGAAGAGGAAAAGGAGAATAGAGAAAAGAGAAGAAGTGAAGATACGGAAGTGTCATTTAGGGATTGGCAAATAGCATTGTAGGAGGGTAAGGTGGAGGAGAAAGGCATTTTATGTCCATTGTGTGGAGGGAGGAGGTCAAGCCTTCTTTCCCTTATGGAGGGGACAGATATTCTTCAGTCTGGTTCCTTTAGGCCTTGGAACTCTTCAAGGGAAACATGATAGGCTAGAGATATAATCATTGATCAGGTAGCACCCCCACTAGGCCACTGAATGTGTCTTAGGGAGAAATAAAAAAACAGGAAGAACCTTTTTAACCATTTAGAGCCTGGCTATCCTACATTTCTGGTGAGTCCTTATCCAGTAGGGTCAGAGACTTATTCCAGACAAATGGCTCTAAGGGAAATGAAAGGACATCATTAACTGAGATGGAGGCCAAAACCTATTTGTTCATCCTAAAATATGAGGGAATCTCCTCCCAGTGACCAAGACTTACAGACACCTAAAAGTTTCTATGGAGAAGTTTTTGTTCTTTCTTTTAATTCCTGAGCACTTATTCATCTTTTTCTCCATCACTTTGAGTCACTGGGGGAACTAAACAGTTTCCCTTTTTCCTGGCCTCTTTCTTTCCCCATGGAGACAAATGCCACATTCAAACTCTTGCCCTTGTATCTCCCTGACTTTTGCTCCCAACCATCCCTGTGCCCTCAAAGGGGCACCCAATGGTGAGATGGAGAAGAAGAGAGGCCATTATTCCAAGGGACCCATTTCATAATAGAATAATCCATGTGACTTGCTTCTCACCAATAGCCAGGATGTCCCCAATGCTGGTGCTGTCCCAGATGATCAGTCTTATGAATAAATCACCCAGAGGGGTAGGAGCTCTACCCCTTCTACACACACACACACACACACACACACACACACACACACACACACACACACAGTCTATCATAGCATAATAAATTTAGAATTGGTAGTAACCTTAATTTAATCCATCACTCTCATTTTATAGATGAGGGGACAGAAGGACAAAGAAATTAAGTAAACTGCCCGTAGTCTTAGATAATATGTAGCATTTGGGATTCAAACCCACGTTCCCTCTGGTTCCAAATCCTGTGCTCTTTTCCACCACACCTGAGGCCCTTTCAGGCATCAAGGGGAGCTTACCTTCACACCATCATTCTTCTTGTTGCCCCCGCTCTTCCCGCCTGTGATGGAGACAAAGTAGAGAGTTAATAGCACAAGACAGGGCACCAAGGCCCAAAGTGTGAGGAGGAGCAACATCTGAGAGCAGCGAGGCAGGGGTAGAGGGGCACAGGGCAGACTGGATCCAAAATCCTTAGGAAAGACACCCTCCTCTTCCTCTTCTTCCTCCTTTTCCCAGCACCAGCGTTGGCCCCCCTGGGGGAAGGAGGGGTTTTCCCCTCTCCTTGGGCCACAGGACACTGGCACTTCAAAGAAAGAGAACTCCTCCCCCAAGGGTCCTGGCCACTACATCACCACAGGGGTCCCTGGTCAGCCTTGGGGGATTTCCTTTGAGCCCCATTCAGTCCCAAGGCTAATCCCAGAGTCTCAAACTCCTGGGACAGTGGCAGTTTGTACTCTCTCCCAGCCTCTGCCCTCTCTCTAATTTTAGCCCCATGCTGCCTTGGTCATGTGTCACCCGATCCTCCTCACTGGACAGCTGCAGGCCCCATTTTGGCAATGAAAAGAAGCAGATGCCCACCCACTGTTGAGGTCCTAGCCTAGGCTCCCCTCCCAGGGCCAGACTAGTGCCTTCTAGCTATAATAGCCCCTCCCTAGACTCTCAGCTCCGGAAAGCATGCCCAGGATGGGGGTTGGTTCCCCAGGCAGCAGCCGGAAAAGAGATAAACAGCTGCCCTGGGACTCCTGCTCCAAAGAAAATTCCCAGAGGTCTCTACCTTTCTGTCATCTCCTCACCACACACCCCTCCTAGATAGAGTGCTTATGTTTGGATACCAGCCAGGAAATGCAAGAATACCCATCCCAATTGACATTCTGACTGAACCTTTCTTTAGGTGTCAGAGAGAGAGACAGAGAGACAGAGGAGAAAGAAAGAGACAAAGAAAAGGAGAGAGAAAGAGAAAGAATAAAGGAAGGAAAGGAAGGAAAGGAGAAAGAAAGAAAGAAAGAAAGAAAGAAAGAAAGAAAGAAAGAAAGAAAGAAAGAAAGAAAGAAAGAAAGAAAGAAAGAAAGAAAGAAAGAAA
>NC_058131.1:392339846-392357019 GCF_016433145.1 Gracilinanus agilis | reverse complement strand
GAGAGAGAGAGAGAGAGAGAGAGAGAGAGAGAGAGAGAGAGAGAGAGAGAAACCTAAAACCAGTCAGGAATTTAATCCTGACTATTCAAAACTGCTTTAAGGAAACATAGTAAGGCTAGGAGAGTGAATATCTGTCTCTACCTATTTTGGCCAATATTCAACCCTACCCCAAGGCCTACCTACAGCAGCTGCTGCAATCTTATCTAACACACTAGACCCTGTTCTCTGACTCCCTAATCTGTGGCGTACTCTGCACACTTTCCCAGCTCAGAGACTCTCTGGGGCTAAGAGCTCCACAAGCTTCCTACTACACACCCTTAATAGCTTTTTTTTAATTGCATACCCATGATTCCTTGGAACCTGGAATGAGAGGCACCATTTCATTCCTCATGTTAGCATTGTACTTTTTAGTTGCTAAAAGACCCTCACGTCCAGTATTCTACTTAATCCTCACAAATCTGTAATATAAGTGGAGCAGGAATTATTATCTCCATTATATTGTTGAGGAGACTAAGGTTTAGTGAGGGAAAATAAGTGTCATAAAGAGAAAGAGATCCATGGATTACCATCTCTTTCCACAACACCTCTCAGTGTCTTGTCTTTTTGCCATTGTCTTTGGTTACTATCAGTATCTTGTTTTTTAAGTCTCTTAAAAGTCACCAATATAGTCTTATTTAATAGGGAAGATGTTTCATAATCAATTTCTTGGCCTTTAAAGCCCTGTTTAGAGTCCCTAACCTAGGGAGTTCAGCAAGGGCTATCTAGTTACCAGACTGGAGAAGGCAGAGGATGTAAGGGAAATCCTGACAAAGCACACTCCTGGCTTTGAGGGTGAACAGACAGGGTGGTGAATAGATGATAAGGCTGTATAGTTAGTGATTGAAAGGGTCATAGATTCATAGAGTCAGAGCTGGAAGGGGCCTTTGAGGTCATCTAGTCCCAATCCATTTATTTTAAAGATGAGAAAAGTCAAGCCCAGAGATTGAATAGATTGACCAAGTTCACATGAGTAATTCTTACAATGGAAGAGCAAGGATGTGACCCCCAGGTTCTCTAATTCTGAATCCAGGACTCTTTCCATTGTACCACACTGCCTATCTTGCTAGACACAAGCATTTTGTCTGTCTCTAATTGACAGCCTGAATAGTATGCCATATCCATGGTATGAGAAGGAAAGACACTGTTGGCTGAGTCTGTTGAGGCCAAGAATGATTCCCCTACTGATTGGGCCTCTGGAAACTGCCCAAGTTGGATAAGATTCCATGCTTCCTGGGAGTAGGGAAGTGGGATGAACCTTCAGACCCAGAGCATATAGTATCCTTCCCTGGGGCTAGGCGGGACCCGGAAAGAGAACTGAGCTTACACTGCAATGCAGAATCACTCCAGAGACCCCCAATTTGGTATGAACTTTGCCACCTGAACTCAGTTGTCCTTTCAGTCCTCCCAAATACCTGACACCAGCAGCTAGACTCTGGTAATGCTGTCAATCATGTGCCCTTAGACAAGGGTCACTTATTGAATTCAAGTTTCTGTCCCTGCGGCCCCCCCCCCACTTAATTGGGAACTTCCTACCCACCCTCATAGGAAGTCCCTGGAACTTCTGTAGGCATCTCCCGACACCAACTTCTTCCCTCCTGACTATCCTCTACTGGACCAACTGAGGAAAGCTCTAATCTAGGCCTTGCCAGCTCCTTATGTGAGTCTGCTTTTAATACCAAGGCTGATGCTGCCTCTACTCCCAGCCCAGGAACCATTCTCACACATGGCACAGAGAAGAATGATCAAAAGACTGTTTTACATTCTTAGAAGCCTTTAGAGCTTACAAAGTGCTTTCCTCACCACAACCTTGTATGTAGTGTTATCCCCATTTTACAGGTGAGGAAGTAAAGCTCTCAGAGGTTTAAGTGGCTTGCCCAGGGTCATACAGCTAATTAAGTGCCAGAGTCTTGAATCCAGGTCTTCTCTCTGGAATACAAGTTTGTGGCTTTAGCCAATGGGCAGCTTGTTTAGGGACCAACATCTGTCAAGTCCATGGGATTTTTCAGCACTTGGTCAGCACCCTATGTTCCTCTTCCCCCTCCACCTACCCCTCAGCTGTCACCCCAAGTCTTGCCAGAGGACTAGCTGCCTCCGTGTCTGTGTATGCTGAGCAAGCAGTGATGGCAGTGGGTGGGGACCAGAGAATAAGTTCTCTGTCCTCCCTGGGCAAGGAGAGCAGGAATGTTTTCACCCCTGCCCTCTTCTGCATCCTTAAAGCACCATGAGTAGAGAATCCTTTAATGCCAGTGCTGAATTGTGTATGACAAATCCTGAGTACCAAAGGGTCCCACCACCTACCAGAGAAGTTCCTGGTGGCCAGCATGGTGGTAAGGATAGCTCCCTGAAACAGACAAAAAAAGAACAGCAAGAGAGGGGAGGGTGGGAAGAGACACCAGGGAAGAAAAAAGGAAGGAGGGAGGGATAAGAAAATGTGGAGAGTGGGTAGAAGGAGAGATTGTATTCCGAGACCAAGCCTCCCATTCTCCCCCATCCCTCTGTCCATCTGTCTTTAGCAATCCCAAGAAAAAAGAGATTGGCTGGGAAGGGTGTTATGTGGGCACAACTCCAGGGACAAGACTGTGTTGGACAAGAGTATTAATAGGCAGCTCCAGCCTAAGCCAGGGTTGCTGGCTAGACTCCAGGAGGCCTGCCAACTAGGTCTCCAAAAGGCCATGTAAATCTCCTGCCTGAGTCAGGGAGGTGGTCATTTTCTCAACCCTCCTTCCTCTTTTCTCCCCTGCTCCCAGCTTGAGTTAACCCTTTCCCTTTGGAGCATTTGGTGCTCTCTTTCCAGCCAGCCTACTATCTCACTAAGGAATCCCAGGCCATCAGAAAGGCTTTCCATCCCTTCAAATTCCACTTCAGTAAAATGAAAGGGTAGAAGAATGATTTCTAAAGCCTTTTCAGTTCTGATATCATCTTGTATGATAAGGTTTCTGGCTCCTGCTTCAATTTCTAAGATCCCTTTGGGCTCAAATATCCTCAAGGCAGGTAGGGTCTTCTCCTGGGATTTCACCAGCCCCTTGATGACAATATCCCTTAATAAATGTAGTCTTCTGCTCTTCCCCTCTACCTCCTATTGTTGGAGGCTGGAAGACTCTTGGGAACTGGCAAAGAAGGAGATTACCAGTGAGCTCAGCATGTCTAAAATAAATCATGCCTCAGCTCCATGTAATCTTGGGGGCTCATAGGCTATTTAACTGGGTAGGAAGCATACTTAACTCCTTCCTGTTCTGACACAACCCAGAATACACTGAGGGGCACAGGGTATTCAGGAGATATTATTCTAAATTATCTGGATAATAACAATATTTTTGGTCCAGACTCTTGATTTCATCAATATAGAGACTCCCAGGTGAAGAAAGTCTCTCTACAAATACAAATTGGCTTCTGTTTTCTGGGATACTGGAAAGTTAACCAGGATATGTCAAAGTCAGTATTTAAATTCAGGTCTTTCTGTGTATCTACAATACCATGCTGCCACATAATAATAACAATAATAATAATGATGATGATGATGATGACGACGACGATGATGATGATAAATGATAGTCCATTTCTATCACATTTTGTAACATAATGTAAGTGAATCACTTTTTTATGGTTTACAAAGTATTTTCCTTGCCATAATCCTGGGATAGTACATTTTCCCCACTTTACATAGGAGGAAAGTGACTTGTCTATGGCCACACAATAATAGGACCATAGATGTAGCGTTTAGAAGAGTTTAGAGTCATTCAGTCAAACTATTCATTTTTATAGATAGGGCAGCTGAAGCCCAGAGAGGTTGAAAGGAATTACTGCGTCACCAGCTAGTCATGCCTGAGGCAAGATCCAAACCTTTGTCTTCCTGACTCCAAGTCCCACTGCTTCATGACCCCAAGTCTAATGGCATTTGGACTCTAATTGGGTGGTGCCTATGTCTCCCCTGCTTCCCACTGGAAGGATGGAGGAAGAGGTGGGCTTCCTCACTGGAAACCACCACAGCTAGTCAACCACTCAACATGCGTCTTTGACACTCCAGTGAAGCTCATGGCCTAGACAAGGTCTGAGAATCTCCCAGTTCCCCACAGGGCTCCCACCCTGTCTTGCCTACTCTTCCTCCTGACAGAAATGTGTACCAATCAAGAGCCCAGCAGTGCCACGGAGGGAATCAGGCCAAGCGGTTACCTTCAGTTTCCTCCTGGCATTGAATTTCTTCAGGCAGTCCACGGTCTCCTGTCTGTGCATGCAGGAGGCCACTGTAGATCGGTGCTGGCAAAAGAAGAGAAGGAGAAGGGCATGAGCAAGAAGGATGGGGAGGTGGGGGTAGAATTTTTATCTCAGGAAAGTGTCCGTTTCCAAATTTCTGGGGTGGGGGGAGCTCCCCACTTGAAAGCAGGCAAATAGGAGCAAAAATGTGATGTTGCAAGGGCCAGCCTAACAAAGTGGGTCAAGCAATAAATCCTTATTGATACAAGTTCAGTAAGCCTAGAGACCTAATTTTAAAAGAAGAGGAAGCACTAGAAAAGATGGAGCCAGAGTTAGGACTTCTCGTGTTTGTTTGGATTTTTACACTGTAATTTTTACATTGTAATTTTACATTACATTTACATTACTTTTTTTACATTTTACACTGGAAAACCCATTTCCATGTTTTATAATTTACAAAGCATTTTCCTCACAACAACCCTGTCACATAATCAACGCAAGTATTATTATACCTATTTATAGATAAAGAAACTGGGGTTCAGAAAGGCTGGATAATTTTCCCACAGTCACACAGTCAGTAAATATTGGATCCAGAAGCTGAACTCAAGTCTTTTGACATCAAATCCATTGCTCTTTCTAGTACAACATGGATAGAAAACTGGATCTGGAATCAGGAAGACGTGAGTTCAAATCCTGATTCAGACACTTACTAACTAGCTGTGTAACCCTGGGTAAGTCACTTTGCTTCTATTTGCCTCAGTTTCCTCAACTGTTAAATAAGTATAATGATAGCACCTACCTCACAGGGTTGTGAGGATCAAATGAGATAATGATTCTAAAGCACATTACCAGTACCCAGCACATAGTAAGTGCTATATGAATGTTAGTTATTATTTATTAACTTCCAATTCATTCCTCCTAACATGTTTTTTCTGGGACAGGGACAGGAGCAAGGGGCCTCATTTGCAAAGCAGTGTTGTATAATTTTCTAAACACTCAGACCCAAGGCAATGAGAGTGCTAAATGTTCTTTAGTCCCTTGAGAAGCAAATTATCCCCACCATGTGAACCAAGTTTCTGTGTACACCCCAACCCCGGCTATCCAACCCCACTCCCCCACCCCAGGCATTACTTACAGAGATCCAGGGGTGCTTGAGGGCTTCAGCAGCTGTGATGCGCTTGGAAGGGTTGATGGTGAGCATTTTGTTAATCAGGTCCTTTGCTTCTGGGGTAACCGTGTCCCATTCCGGGGATGGGAACTGAAAGGGGCAAATGGGCCAGGTTTGGCTAGCCTGCCACAGGCCACCCCCTGCAATCAGAACAACTCCTGCCTGGCAGGGGAGCAGGCATAGGAGAGCCATGGCACAGAGACCCTTCTTGTTTGGGTCTGCCAGAGATACAAACAGTGGCCACGGAGACCTTCGCCTGCCTGAGCAAGGTCAGAATTCCATCTCTCTCAGGGGGAGCACCCGGTGCCAGTGGGAGAGGGGGAAAGGGGTTAAGCCGTCTCCTCTCTTCATGAGCCCTGACCTCTAGGATGCACACTTTAAGAGCTACCATAGACAATCTGGCATCTGTCTAACTGAGGGTGATCAGAGCTGTGAGAAACGCCAGGAACGCTGTGGCAGACTGATCGAAAGACCTGGGGATTTTGAGCTAATAGAAGATCTGAGAATGACAGCCTTCAATGTTATTGTCTGTGATTTGGACGGATACCCAGATGATGGAATCAGGATGTTGTAATAACAACAATAACAATAATAGCTCACATTTCTATAGCATTGAAAACATCCAAAGAAGTTTAGGAAAATGGGCTGAACCAAATAATATGAAACTGAATAGAAATAAATAGAAAGTTCTCCATTTGAGTCCATAAAATAAAAAGTACAACGTGAAGGGCATCTAAACAGCTCAGTGGATAAAGCGCCAGGCCTGGAGTCAGGTAGTCCTGGGTTCAAATGTGGCCTTAAACACTTCCTACTGTGTAACCCTGGGCAAGTCAGCTAAACCTGTTTGCCTAGCCCTTACCTTTTTGCCTTAGATTTATTACTAAGACAGAAAGTAAGGGTTATTATTTTTTAAAGCACAACATGTATAAGAAAAAGACCTGGGGATTTTCGTGGACCAATATATTAATGTGAGTCAACAGGACGTTATGACTGCCAAAGAAGCTAATGGGATCTTGGGCTGTGTGAATGCTATTTCCTTCTATTTAACAATAAAGATGTAGCAGGTGCCTATTGTGCCTAAGGAAAGAGAAGTCCAGTAACTCCATCAGGGAAGGTGATGGTAGAAGGCACCCCGAGCACTGTGAAGCATCACACGTGAGGAGGGAAACCGACAGAAGAGAGCATGTCTGGATGATGAGGAAGATAGGAGAACCATATCATACGAGCAGTGATGGAAAGAATTAGGCCTTTTTAGCAGGAAAAAGAGAAGATATAGGAGAGACACAATACCTGGCTTCAGATGCTTAAAGGGCTATCATGAGGATGAGGGATTCAATTTATTCTATGTGATTCTTTTCCCTTCAACACAAGGAATAACTTTTCTAGAAAATCAATCTGCCTAATAATGGAATTGCTGCCTCCTGTGGAAGAGAACTTGCCATCCCTGAAGCTATTCAAGCAGAAGATGGATAACATAAGGACAAGGTTTATCAATTGAAGGCTTCCTGCAGGATGTAGGAAGTTGGGCTACCTGACCCCTTACAGTGCTAAAATTCAATGAGTCTAACATCTGGGTATTAGTCCTGGCTCTTACCCAGACTTAGCTTTGCTACCTGAGGCAACAAGCTATTTCTCTTTCCTGCACCAGGCCTGGAGTCAGGAAGACTCCTCTTCCTGAATTCAAATCTGGCCTCATATTTACTAGCTTTGTGTCCATGGGCAAATTACTTAACCCTGTTTGCCTCAGGTTCCTCATCTATAAAATGAACTAGAGAAGGAAATGGCAAACCCCTCCAGTAATCTCTGACAAGAAAACTCCAAATTGGAACATGGAGATATGTCCATAACTAAAAAATGGCTGAACAATAAAAGATGAACTCAGAGGATCATAGAATTTCAGAACTGAAAGTCAGTAAGTCAAGTCAGTAAGCATTTATTAAGCACCTACTCTGAGTTAGCTAAGTAGCACCATGGATAGAAAATCGGACCATTGAATGAAGAGGACCTAGGTTCAAATATGGCCTCAGGAAGCAAGTATGTGGCTTAATCGATTGAGAGCCAAGCCTAAAGATGAGAAGTCCTGGGTTTAAATATGGCCTTAGACACTTCCAAGCTGTGTGTCCCTGGGCAAGTCATTTAACCCCCACTGACTTGTTTGGAGGGGACCAGTTATAGAGAGTTTTACACATTAAATAGAGCTTTATATTTGGCCCTGGAGGTAATAGGGAGCCATAGGAGTATCTTGAAGCCCTTTACCACTCTTCTGCCTTGGAACCAATACATTGTATTGATTCTAAGATGGAAAGTGAGGGTTTAAAACAAACAAACAAACCAATATGACCTCAGGCACTTCCTAGCTGTATGACCCTGGGCAAGTCACTTGCCCAATGGTTACCCCATTGCCTAGTCTTTACCATTCTTCTACCTTGGAAATAATACTTATTATCAATTCTAAGACAGAAAGTAAGGATTTAAAAACTTCTTTTAAAAGAGCCTACTCTGTGCCAGGCACAATACTAGTAGAAGGGGATACAAGGAATGGCAAAACCAGGTCCTATTTTCCAGAATGTCCCTGTCTGATGGGAGAGACAACATGTCAACATCTATCTGCCAATGAGATCTATACAGAATAAATTGGAGGCAATCAGCAGAGGGAAGAAGGCACTGGTATAGAAGAGAACCAGGAAAGGCTTCATTTAGAAAGTGAAATTTTAGCTGAGACCTGAAGGACTTCAGGGTTAAGCCAGTATGAGGTAGAAAGGAAGAGGAAGAGCATTCCAAACATGGGGGACAGTCAACAAAAATACCTAGAATTAGGAGAAAGAGTGTTATGTTCAAGGAACAGCAAAGACCAGTGTTAAGAGGTCAGAGAGTAAGTACATGGAGAGGACAAAGATATAAGGAGACTGACTTGTTTGGAAGGGACCAGGTTATAGAGAGTTTTACACATTAAATAGAGCTTTATATTTGGCCCTGGAGGTAATAGGGAGCCATAGGAGTGTCTTGAAGCAGGGAGAAGGGAGGCAGAGGTGATTTTCCCAGAGTTATACAACTAGTATATGTCAGATGTGGACCCTGAACCCAGGTTTTCCTGATTCTAATGCTAGCTCTTTATCCATTACACTACTCTAACCACTCATAAGAGAAAAATATAAAAAATAATAATAATATTAAGAGCTCTCACATTCTTACTGACACACGCTAGTTTTTATGTTTCCAAAGTGCTTTTCCAGCAGAATGTAAATGCCCTGAAGACAGAGATGGTTTCGCCTTTGTCTTTTTCTATTGAGTGCTTCACACATAGCAGGCACACATAAATTCTCCCTGGATTGAATTGATGTGAATATCTCTGAAGTCATACAAGTGAGATTATCTCCATTTTACAGGAGGAAATTGAGGCTCATAGAAGGTCATTGCCTAGCCAGAGCTTGCATGGCAAGTCAATGTCCAAGATGTACACCAAATCCAAGGTTTCTGTCATCAAGCCCAGGACTCCTACACTATGTGAAAAAAACAAAACACATTAATAATAACCAAAAAAAAACCCAAACCCTTTTCATATGAAGCCCAGAGTGCCCAGAATTTTCCTGTTTCAAAGATTATAGGTAGTAGGACAGAGATGTATTCTAAAATCAAGGGACCTCAAAGGCTGGGTAGTCTGACTCAATCACATGGGAGTCCCTCTATGACTCATCCAACAAGTGATTGACTAGCTTTTGTGCAAAGACCTCAAAGGAGGGGGAGTGATGACTTCCTAGGGCATCCTGGATCACTATGGAAGAGCACTAAAGGAAAGAATTTTTCCTTACATCAAACCTAATGTTGCCTCTCAGCAGCTTTCTCCCCATAACGCTAACATTCTGCCTTCTGGAGATAACATCCATTCCCTCTTCTCTATAATCACCCTTCAAATATTTGGAGGCAACTGCCATGCCCAGTGGACAATGAAATGTCACAGTGGATAAAGCACTCAGTCTAATCAGGAAAATCTGAGTTCAAATCTGGCCTCAGACACTTACAAGCTATGGGATCCTGAGCAAGTCATTTAACCCTGTTTGTCTCATTTTCCTCAATTGTAAAATGAACCAGAGAAAGAAGTGGCAAAACCATTCCAGTATCTTTGCCAAGAAAATGCCAAATGGAATCACAAAGATACTAAACAACAATAATAACATCATGTTCCATCACTCCCAATCTATCTCCAAGTCTTCCTTTTCCCAGACTAAAAGTCCCCAGTTCCACCAAATAATCTTCAAATGTTATGAACTAAAAGCCCCTTTACCATGTCAGGGGAGTTTATGGAAATGAAAGGGCAAGGGTGCTTGGAGAAAAGGGAAGTATCTAGATTAGCCTCTAGATAATAATCTTCAGTTTATCTCTAATACTCCCTCCATTTCTAAATTCTATATTGTACTAGATGATCTCGTTGTTCAGTTGTTTTCAGGCATGGCTGACTGTGACCCCATTTGGGCTTTTCTTGGCAAAGATATTTGCTGGTTTGCCATTTCCTAGTAATTGTCTGAGGCTAGATTTGAACTTGGGAAGATAATGAGTCTTCCTGACTGCAGACCCAGCACTCTATCCACTGTACCACTTAGCTGTCCCACGACAGTCTCTAAGTTCCCATAATCAAGAATGTCATTGCTGAATCTCAGCCTAGATTGATGACAAATGTGTGTGTGTGTGTGTGTGTGTGTGTGTGTGTGTGTGTGTGTGTGTGTGTGTGTGTGTGTGTAGGAAGGAAATTAAAGTCTCCTCCATGTTGGATTGGTTCTGCGCAATGGAATTTACTTACAGCCAAGAGGGTCAATCTTTCCCTCCTTCCCCTCCCCCCCCCCCATTCTCCCTTCCAATGGCTTTAATTCTCATCTCTCTGCAGATGACTCACAGATCTCTCTATCTAGCCACAAACTCTCCCTAGCTCCGGCCTCACATCACCAATAGGATAGTCAAAACTGGGTTGTCTCAGGGACATGTCAAACTCAATGTAGCCAAACAGAATACAATGTCTTTCTTTGATTTTTTTTTTTAAAAAAACATTGCCTTGTGTCTTAGAATCAATACTAAGTAGCAGTTCCAAGGCAGAAGAATGATAAGGGCTAGGCATTTGGGTTTAAGTGACGTGCCCAGGGTCACACAGCTAAAATATGAGGCCACATTTGAACCCAGGACCTCCTATCTCTATCCACCAAATCACCCAACTGCCCGCAGAACACATTATCTTCTCTCCACCTTCAAACCCATCCCTCTACCAAACCTTCTTATTTTTTCCAATGGCACCATCATCTTCTAGTCTGCGCCATTCATAACTTCAGCCTTATCCTTGACTCTTCACTCCCTCTTACCTCACAAATCCAATAAGCTGCTAAATACTTCTAACTCCACATCTCTTCCATCCTACCCTTTCTCTCTATTCAAATAGCCAGCACCTTAGTTCACATTCTAAGCCCCTCTCACCCAGATAATTACATTAGCCTCCTAACTGGTCTCTTTGCTTCAGTCATTAGCATAGGGAATTCCTGGATGAAAACTCTCTTTACCAATACAAGCTGGCATTTTCTCTAAAAGTCATAGTCTTAGAGAGTTCCTAGAAGGCAGAGGTTAAATGACTTGTCCCTGGGTACCAAGCCAGTATGGGTCAGAGGTGGGATCTGGACTCAAATTTTCCTGGCTTCAAGGCCAAAAGGCCAATACCCTATCCACTATGCCAAAAAATATATACAAAATAAAAACAAAAGGGAGTGGAGACATAGGGGACACAAGCAGCTAGGGAGCAAAGAGTTAGGAATCCTACTTGGAGACTCGCACAAAATCAGCCAGGTCCCTTTCTCCCTGACCCTCTTCCAGATCTTTGAAGGCAATGACCATGTGCCCCTCCTTCTCTTCTCCCAAACATTCCCAATTCCTCCAATCCTTTCTTCTGTGACTTAATTTCTATATTGTTCACATTCTGGGGGAATCAACTTTGGCTGGGATAGTCCTTTATTTTGGGGAGAACAATACTCTCCTGTGCTTGAGAGCTAGGCGTGATATAATGAAATTATTTTTCCCTTCCCATTAGTAAAAATGGCGTTCTTGCTTCTCCCTGTGCTACTTAAATGCTTGCAGATTTATTAAAATGTATTCCCTTGAGCTTTAGAGATTCTGAGATTAAGAGAAGGAAGGGATGGAAGTCCCAAAGAAAGTGGGGAGGGGAAAAAACTCATCTTTGGCCAATAAAACCAACAGTTGGTCCATTGTTCATTAGTCCTAGGATATGCCTGTTAGCTTAGCTTTGCAAATGAGCTGAGGTGGAAAAGGGGCAAGGCTGGAGAAGAAAACACCAATTTTGCAATGGAAAAGAAGGCTGAGTTGGGTTTAGGTGATAGAGGAGACATTCATGTTTGGTTCCTGGCTGAGGGAACATGCCATCTGGCTATGTGATGGGGCGAGGCCCAAATGCTTACTTTGATGAGGAGAGAAACTAGATAGCCCTGTACCACCCAACAGGGTGGATTAGTCATATTTTAGAATGAGATTCCTGAATGCTCTATGAACTAGTTTTGCTATAAGGGCCTTTCTCTTCATTGCTAATAAAGATCTCTTGAAAAGAAGAAAAAGGTAACCCCTGTCTTGAATGTGCTAAGGGGAACAAGGAAGCACCCATACCAAGATCAGTAGAAGCTAGAAGAAATCTGGACATCAGAGAGCAGGCAGAGATGGATAGCAATAGAGAGAGGGGCTTTTCCCCTTTCTTCCCTTTTTCTTCCCACGTGAGTCTGAAGGGTGGACCATTAGAAAAAAGCCTCAGAAGGGCCTGGATCTGATATTTGGCTGTGAGGGCTACACCCACCCTTACTCCTAATGCAAATATTATTTACAAAGGGATACTAAATTCTTGCTACGGCCTTTCCCCGACAACCCCATTAGGGTTGATGGTGAGGTACCAGCCCTGGGTTTGTCAAGGGCCATCTTTATTTCCTTGGCATTATCTTGAGCTTGTTATTATGTTACTTGAGCTATTCTAGCTTCTAAAATAAGATATGTCCATGACATATATTGTGTGCCTAGAGCCATACCAGCCTTTAAGAACCAAGACATAGGAATCTCTGTGCAAAGGCCAACTTAAGCATGGGAGACCTCCTGTCCATAAATCCTACAAGAGAGGCCATTTTTGGTTGAGAAATAATAGAGAAAAAATAAGGAGGACCATCCAGGTCCAAAGTGCTAAGAGGGCCAAGAAGCAGCAGCAGCAGCAGCAGAAGAGTAATACTCACATCATAGGCTCCAGCTTTGATCTGCTGGTATAGTCGGTGCTGGTCCTCATCCCAGAAAGGAGGATATCCCACCAACAAGATGTATAGGATGACCCCTGGGGAAAAGGAACAAGACTGTGAGACGTTGATGTCAGGAAGCCTAGGAAATGATGAGGGTGACATTTATAGATGCAGTAACCATGGAGGCAGCAATAAAGGAAAGCAAAGCTAGTAACTTTATTACCAAATCCAGTGGCATTATCTGTCTTCATCTTCCTTGACCTCTCAGCAGCAAATGACACTCCTGGATATTCTCCTCTCTTGATATATTGCTTTCTCACAGTCCTCTTTATCCAAACTGTCTCTATCTTTTTTAATCCTTCTTTCTCTTCTTGCCCCCTAAATACAGGTATACACCAAGGCCCCAGCCCCAAGACAGCTGCTCTTCTTTCTTTACATTCTCTCCTTTGGTAATCTCTTCCATTGCCACAACCTCATGATCACTCAGAAGAAGTGAAATGGAATGAGCCTTGAAACTGATGTCAGAGGACCTAGGCAATCACCTTCTTTCTATGGGCCTCACTTGACTCCTCTGTAAAAGAGAGTAGACTAGATAGAAACTAAGGACCCTTCCAATTCTGTCTTATCTGTGATCTCAGCAGAGATGATTCACCAAACTAGATCTTCCAAGCCTGTAATTTTCTCACAAACTTCAGGTTCAAATATCCAAGTACCCATAAGACATCCCCATCTGGATATCATTGTGATCTCAAGTTCATTATCTTTAAATTTGGATTCATTGCTTTCATTCTATACTCCATTCTTCTTTTTTTCTCTTTCTTATTTGTGTCAATAGCACTTCTATTCTCCAAGACAATCCGGCTCAAAACCTGAATCATCTTTAACAATTCCTCCCTGGACTGGCAACCCATATCGGTTTCCAAGACCTATTGACTCTTCCTTCCAAATCTCTCATATTTACCCTCTTTCCATTTCCACTGCTCCCTCCATAGTTTAGGACCCAATTACTTCATACTTGGACTATCATAAAAGCTTCTTTACTAGTCTACCTGTCTCCAAACCTTTTTCATCCAATCCATTGAATATATTCTAACAAAATAATATTCCAAAAGTTATCATAATGTCCTTGAAAATCTGGGCCTTGGTTCTTTCATCTGTAAAATGATGTGGAGCGACCCAAGTTTCTTTTTGGCACTAAATCCCATGATCCTATGTCATTCCTTTGCTCAAAACTCTTAAGTGGTTCCCTATTGCTTACAGTTTCCAATCCAAATGCCCTCCCTACTCCCTCCATCTCCAACTACCAAAATTCAGCTCAAAACCCACTTCTTCCAAGAAGCTTGCCAGGTCACCCAAAGAGGATCTCCTCTCTTTCCTTCTCATCTGAATTCCTCTAGCACTGATTATCCGTACCATTCATTTTGTTATTATTGCATCCTGCCTTCAACTATAGCTATTTGTATGTGTGCATCTCCTTGACCAAAGCAAGCTCCAGATCATACCTATCATAGTATCATACCTATTTATCTGTGTATTTCCCCTAGGCTATAAGTGCTCAAGATGAAAAAGGAAATGGAAAACCATTCCAGTCAGCATCATTGCCAAGACAATCCCAAGGGGTTGTGAAGAGTCAGACACAACTGAAAAAATGACTGAACAACAACATCTAAGCACTCAGGACATGTTTATCGAATAGATCAATGAATGAAGATGGTAGCAGTACTAGAACAGAGGTTGTTGGAAAAGAAATGATAGAAAAGGAACCTTTATCTGGCTGACGTGGTAAGCAATGAAAAAGGCAAGGAAGGGAATGAGGAGATTCTGGGGGATCACAGAAGATTCACTTTGTCTACTCAGGTCAGCTGACCTGGACGCATCTCCTTGTCACAGACACATGGACAACTAACAGGGTCTCTTTCAGGAAAAGAAATTTTTGTTACCTCCTGCCACCAACAAATCACAAGGTCCTTGTATGGCAGTCCCTGGATCCCCGTGATCTAGACAACTACAGTCATCCTACAGGTTTGCTAATACTGCTTCCTGCCCACAGGGAGAGGGTTAAAACTGGTATATTAGGTGCATTTCCATGAATGCCTCCTCCTTATACACCCTCCCTAGGAGGTTGTGCCAGGCACAATAATGGCCCAGAGGGAAATAGAATGCCCACATGGCATGGTGTTCTCCTGGAATAGAGGCTCCTGAGAAAGCTAAGTGGATTAGTGGACCAGACATTGTAGAATTTGAGGCTGAATTTGAACTCCAGTAAATCTGACTTTAGGCAAATCTTTGTAAATCAATTGTAAAACAGGGACAATAATAGCACCTACTTCACAAGGCTGTTGTGAGGTTCAAATGGGATAATATTTGTAAAGTGCTTAGCACAGTGCCTGGCATATGGTGGGTGCTTAATAACTACTGGCAATTACTTCTATTATCATGACTTCCCTCCAAATGGAGTTCTAACAAAAAGAATGGGTGGGGGACAGGGAGCTCATGAGAGTGTGTACCAAACAATAAGGGATGCTCATCTGGCTTACTCTGGGTTATGTGGATGACTCTTGTTGGCACCTGGAACCTTCTGAGGTACCTGGATGTCTCTGCTGTCGTAAGCCAGGATATAGTATTCACTTACCTGGTCCATAGGTTAGCCAGAGAGCTCTGTTGCCCTAACTTCTTCTACCTTTATTGCTTTTGTCTCCAAAGGTCAAACTTACCACATGCCCAAAGATCCACAGGTTTTCCATAGGGGTCCTTTCGGAGTACTTCTGGGGAGAGGTATCCTGGTGTCCCTGCAAAACCTGCTCCCCACAGACCAAAAAGAAAAGAAAAGAAAAACAGATGGGCAATGATTTAATCTTAGCACTTAGGAAATGTTCCTACTAAGACCATGAAGGATGAACTATCAGTGACTTTTCTTTTCCATTCCAATGGTTACTATCCTCATTTGTTCCCATTATTTAATATTTGGACAATCACAAAAATCCCTTTATTATTTTCCCTGTCTTCAGACTCCTTCACCATTCCATCCTGTACATATCTAACATATACCTCTGATCTTTTCACTATCCCTGCTCAAAAGCTTTCAATGGCTCCCTATTACTTATAAAATAACAGTCCCAAATATTTGATCTGGGAGACACATTCTACTGAAGGAGTTTACTCCCACATACAATCCTTTAGAAATATCCCCAGGGTGTGATATATGATAGCACAGTCTCTAAAAATTGTAGTCGGGAAACCTTGGCCTGTTCATGGACAATAGAATAGATTAGAGAAAGAAAACTCAAAGTATAGAGAATTTGATCTTCTCCACTCTGAATTTCTTTGTCCCATCTGTGTTTTTGGAGATAGCAAGTATTGTCATGGTAGAAGGAATATGGGGAAAGAACCAGTGCAGAAGGGAAATCTGCCAGGAGAGGAGATCCTTTGCCCCATCCATTCTTCGGTTTAAGAACAGAATTTGTCCTTGATCATAGTCAAAGGAAACTTCTAGACTAAGACCTAGATATCTGCCCTACTCCAAGTCTCCTATGCCTCATGCTATGGCACTGGATTTCAATTCAGAAAATTGGGATTCTAACCCCAGCTTTACCACCAGCTCACTGTGTGGCCTTGGGCAAGTCTTTTCCCCTCTGCAGGCCTCTATTTCTTCCTCTACAAAGTGAGGATAATCTTACTTGCATGATTTACATCACAAGGGTATTGCGAGGATCACCTGATACTAGTTATGAAAACACTATGAAAAGAATAAAGTATTGTGCCAATGGAAGGAATTATTACAAAGTTATTGCAAAGCCCTCAGTAAGCTATTCTGAGCAGCACAGACCAGAGGAGATGGTAACAGCTGAAGCAACTGAGTTGGTTGGGGTGCTGCATTTACTTCCTGGGCCCTGGCCAGATCGTGGGAGCCTTCCAGTCCTTTGCCTTCTTTCCATCTCCCATTTTCAGGGCAGGCAGAGGTGGGAAGGCAGAGGTGAGAAGGCCCTTCTAAACCACACCAACTCCATCCTCCCTCCACACCCACTCACCGAACCATGCCTGCTGCTCTCCCTCCACCTCGATGGCCAGGCCAAAGTCAGCCAACTTCACTGCAGCACCTTTCAGTTTGGATGCCAGGAGCAGGTTCTCCGGCTTCATGGGGGAGGGAATGAAGGGAGAAGCAGTCAGTCAAGAAGCATTTAATAAGCATTTGCTGTATGCCACAGCATTTACTGTGCCAAATGCTGGGGAAATACAAAGAAAAGTCAAAGCAGGGGAAGCTAGCACAGAGTGTCAAGCCTGGAGTCAGGCAGACAGACCTGAGTTCAAATTTGGCCTCAGACACTTCCTAACTGTGTGACTCTGGGAAAGTCACTATCCCAATTGCTGAGCCCTCACCACTCTTCTGCCTTAGAACTGATATTTATACCGATTCTAAAATAGCAAGAGAGAAAGAAAGAAAGAAAGAAAGAAAGAAAGAAAGAAAGAAAGAAAGAAAGAAAGAAAGAAAGGAAGGAAGGAAGGAAGGAAGGAAGGAAGG
>NC_058131.1:392298050-392309910 GCF_016433145.1 Gracilinanus agilis | reverse complement strand
AAAGAAAGAAAGAAAGAAAGAAAGAAAGAAAGAAAGAAAGAAGGGAGGGAGGGAGGGAGGGAAAGAAGGAAGGGAAGGAAGAAAAGAAAATATGATATAGTAGAAAGACCATTGTATCTTAGGTCCTGGGTTCAAATTTTAGTTTTTACTACTTAAGTCACAGAGATTTAAATCTAGAAAGAAGCTTAGAGAATCCATCAATGAGTGCCTCATTTTGTCCATGTGAAAACTGAGGCTCAGTGAGAAGTAGTAGAGATAGAGCTGGATTTCAAACTCAGATCCTCTCACATTTTTCTTTTGTTTTTGTTGCTGCTTCAAAGGCACATTTACAGGATTGTCTCCCAAGCAGCCTGAGAAGCTGCAGAAAAAAATCTCTGAATACAGCACAGACAACTCACCCCTCCACCCTTTTTGGGGAAGGAGCAGATGGCTGGGGGTGTGGGAAAGAGGAGGGGTGGCTAGGGAGTGGGTGAAAGGACAGGACAGGACAGGGGCTGGGGGAAGGGTAGATGTGGAGAGGTTCAAAGGGAAACATGAGGTTAGCAGAATGAGACCCTACTGAGGGAAGTAAGAGGGGGTGGCAGGTGTTAGAGGAAGAAACCCAGATCTTGGCTCAGACTATATAATAATAATAGAATAATGTGGTGCTTTAAGGTTTACAAAGTGATTTCCCCACCCACATCCACCCCATGAAGTAGGAATTATTATTCCCATTTTACAGATGAAGTAATTAAAGGTCAAGGAATTTTCCATGACTTCCTCACAGTCACCCACTATAGGAACCAGAATTCAAATCTGTGTCCCTGGACTCCGAGTCCAGCTCTCTTTTTAGCTGCCCACTCAGACACAGCCACCTTCCTAATATTAGCTCACCATCCTATAGTTGGTTTCCCAAGCACTTCCTCCTCAACAGCCCTGTGAAAGGTAATGGAAGCCCGGAGATCCCTATCTTACAGATGAGGAAACTGAGCGTCAAAGAAATAAAGTGACTTCGTCAAGGCCAAGATGCGAGCGAACGTGCAGGTGTGAGGCCTGATTGTGCCTCTGAAGGGCAGACTGCCCCCCCCCCCACTGGTGTCCACAGTATGGTGCCATCAGATGTCACGGAGGCAAGGGAGAAGAACAGAAGGAGACGCATCCTCGAAGGGAGCAGAGAAGACAGGAAAGAACAAGGAGTTCCGCTCATGACTGGTCTCCATTCCCTGCCACTCCGCACCACCCAGATGGCCCCGGGTTCCCAGGAAGGAAGTGGGAGAAAGGAGGGGCCCAGACAGATGGGCCGGGAGCGCAGGGCCCATCACGGAGAATGTGGAAAACTGTTAATGGCCTGTGAGAAGGAACACAGACCTAGCCAGGGCCTGGGCATCCAGGGAGTTCTACTGAGAAAATGGCTTTCTCGCTGCCTGTTGAGTGTCCTCTTGGGAGCCAAGTGCAAAGCTTCCAGCTGGGAGATGCTAACAGCAAAGTTGCCTCAGCCAGAGCCTTCTAGATTTCAATCTTAGTCATTACTCTGGGCTGACTCAACCTGGCTAACCTCACCCACCCGCAGCATTGTCTGTCCTGCCTCCCACCAGGAATGCCCCTATTCCTGCACCTCGACCTCTGGTTCAGGTAAGAAATGCAGATTGAGCCGTTATAATCCTAAAAGGCAGCGTAAAAAGGCTTTCGTGTTGGGAGGCGAGGATTCAAATCCTGCCCCAGCTACGTCCTGGTTCTGTGACCTTGGCAAGGTCGTTTAAACTCCCTGGACCTCATTTTTGTCATCTGTCAAATGAAGGGGCTGGACTCCCTCTCTGAGATACCCTCCACCCATGACCCTTGATCTCTGCGGACTAAAGCAGTGGTTCCCAAACTTTTTTGGCCTACCGCCTCCTTTCCAGAAAAAAATATTACTTAGCCCCCTGGAAATTAATTTTTTTTAATTTTAATAGCAATTAATAGGAAAGATAAATGTACCTGTGCCCATCACCGCCTCCCTGGATCACTGCAGCACCCACCAGGGGGCGGTGGTGCCCACTTTGGGAATCACTGAACCAAAGGAAGCCAGAGCCTTGGACCATGACTCAGACCTGCACCCAGGACCTGTCCTCCTACAGCTGGCAGCACTGAAGTTCTTGAGAGGTAAACTAGTAACCCTCCACATCTGTCAGACCTTTTTCATGGTCTTCCCAGAAGTCATCCATTTTCTCTATCTGATTAGTTCATGAATTATTTTTCTAGGCGTATTAGGCATTCCTCCTGTTTGCAAACTCCATGGTGCCTCCTTCCTACTGTTCCTCATACACCCTCCCATCTTAGAATCCTTGCTTTCCTTCAGAGCTGGCCTGAAGCATCTCCACTGAGAGGAAGCCTTCTCGGATGCCTCCAATAGCTACGCCCCTCTCCCCACGACCTCAAAATTACTTTGTGTTTTTTGTTGTTGTTCACTCATTCCAGTCTAGCTCTTCGTGCCCCCGTTTGGAGTTTTCTTGGCAAAGACGCTAGCATGATTTGCCATTTTCTTCTCTGGTTCATTTTATAGATGAAGAAACTGAGGCAAACAGGGATTAAGCCACTTACTCAGGGTCACACAACGAGTAAATGTCTGAGACCAGATTTGAACTCAGGAAGATGAGTCTTCCTGACTCCAGGTCTCCTACCGTCCCGTTTTGTATTTACTTTGTGCAGATTTGCTGCCTCTATGTTTTCTCCCTCAATAAAATGTAAACTCCTTGAAGGCAGGAGCTATGTCATTTTTTGCTTCTGTATCTCAAGGCTCTAGGACTTTTTTTCTGGCAGATAGTAAGCTGGTGCTTAACAAATGTTTGAGGGCTTGATTGTTTCTTACACTTACTGTCATCACACAGGACCAGAAAACAAGGTAGACAGATAATCTACTGAGAAATGGATTCCAAGCATTGAACCTGCATGCATGATAAATTGAAAGTCCCCCAACATGTTAGGCAGTCCCTCAAAAAACTGTGGAAGAAAATCACCTAGGATGAGAAGATTGGGTTGCAATCTGCACTGGCGTCAGTCAATAACATTTCTGAAATGCCTGCTGTGTGCCAGGCACTATACGCTAAGTGCTGGGAATACAAAGAAGGGTAAAAAAAAAAAAATAGTCCCTGATCTCAAGGAGCTCCTAGTCTAATGGGAAAGACAACATACAAGTAATTATGTACAAATAAGCTGTGTAGAGTGTAAGCTGAGTTGATCAACAGAGGGAAGGCAGTAATATTAAGGAGGAAGTGGAAAGGCTTCCCCAAGATGGTGGGATTTTAGATGAGATTTGGAGGAAGTCAGGAGTGGCAAATGAGGAGAAAACAACCAGTGAAAATGCCAGTAGACCTGGACAAAGAGCAACAGGGTACCTGTTATTCTTAGATTAAAGAGTAAAGGGGAGGGGAGTAACATAGAAGACTGGAAAGGTGAAGAGAAAGGGATGATCATGTTATAAGGCACCTTGAACATCAATAGGGCAGCTAGGTGGTGCAGTGGAGAGAGTATTGGGTATGGAATCAGGAGGATTCATCTTCCTGATTTCAAATCCAGCCTCAGCCATTTACATGTGTCCTTGGGCGAGTCACTTAACTCCATTTCCCTCAGTTTCTTCATCTGTAAAATGAAATAAAATGAAAGAAACCTCAAACCCTAAATGGGGTCATGAAGAGTGGGACTCTAAAAATGACTAAATGACAATTGTCAAAGGAATTTATATTTAATATTGAAGGGAATAGGAAGTCACTGGAGTTTATTGGTTATTGACATGGTCAAAATTGTTCTTTTTTTTTTTAACCCTTACTTCCTGTCTTAATATCAATTCTAAGGCAGAAGAGTGGCAAGGGTAGGCAATGGAGGTTGTGGCTTGCCCAGGTCAGACAGCTGGAAGAATCTGAGGCCAAGTTTGAACTCCCAACTGTAGGCTGGGTGCTCTCATCACTGAGTCACCTGGCTGTCCCTAGATTTGCTCTTTGAAAAGACTAATTTGACAGCTGAGTGAAGGATAAACTGGAATGGGGAGAGACTTCAGGGCAAGGAGACTAACCAGTGGTCTATTGCAAAAGTCCAGGCATGGGTTGATGAGGACCTACTCCAGGGTGGAGGGAATACTCATGCTAACAAGATCACAGATCTTTTGAAGTATAAAAGCAACAAGGACAATGTCAGACCTGGCTGATGAGGGTCCAACCAGAGGCTGATGAGACCAGAGAGAGGAGTAATTCAGCAAAGTTTTATTTGGAGGAAAGGAAGGGGCAGAGGTGGATAGGAGACTGATGGCAGTAGAAGTGGCAGTGGAAGTGGTGGGGAGGAGAAGGAAGGGAGAGCGAGGAGGGGAGCCCTAAACCTATGAATGGCTAGGGGTCTCCCCCTGGATGGAGAGGGGGGAAGTCTTTTATAGGATGGTGGTCTGGGATGAGATAACCTGTGTTGCCTCTAATTGGTCAAAGTTGGGGTATTGAATGAGTTCAGATTACTGGATGACCCTAAGGGAGTTGGGAACCCCGATCTCTGGGTTGGGAAGTTCCCAGACATGGTGGTCAGTGATTCCGGAGATCATTTTTCTAGACCTGACAGCAAAGACCTGATGTTCTGCCAGGCACTGCTGGGGCTTTGTCTCATGGTTTGGACAGGTGCTGGGGTTGGGCAGGGCTACTGAGGTAGGGAAGGGGGAAGAAGAAGGAAGGTTTTGGTCTCAGGATTTTTCAGACAATATTTATTTTCTGAAGTCTAGACCTCTGTGTACTAAGGTTCCCCTGAGGCTTCGAACTAGCCGCTCTATAATTTGCCTGGGGACCCTGAGAAATTAAGTGACTTATCCATGGTCACATACTTGTCCACAGTTGCACAGTCCATAGTTACACATGGTCAGAGGCAAAACTTGAACCCAAATATTCCTGATTTCAAGTCTGGTCCTCATCCATTGTACCAAACCGTTTCTCTCTAATAATCATAATTATACAATGTTGTCATTCAATCATTTCCAAACTTTCCATGACTCCATTTTGAAGTTTTCTTGGCAAAGATTCTAGAGTGGTTTGTCATTTCCTTCTTCAGCCCATTTTACACATAAGAAAAATAGCTAGTAAGTATCTGAGAACAAATTTGAACTCAGAAAGATGAATCTTCCTGATTCTGTGCCCAGTATTCTAGCCACTGGGATGCTAAGATGCCTTTTAACAATAACAATAATCCCTTATGATTAAAGAATTATTTGTGCTTTTCAAAGCTTTTTGATATCCCACTGGATCCTCCCAAACTGCCCTGTCAGAGTCAGGGCAGTAATTAATTAGGATGCCCATTTTACAAGAGAGGAAAGAGAGGCTTAAAGAGGCTAAGATACTTGCCCCAAATCACACAGACAGTAAAAGGCAGAACTAGTATTATAATCCGGGTCTCTTGACTCCCAGGGCAGGACTTTTCCTTCTCCAGCCTCCACATAGCTTCTCAAGTCTGCTTGGCACTGCACCTCCCTCAGCCATGGGGGCCCTCTCTACCCCAATCCAGTATCCCTCAGAGCCTAGCATCTCTCTGGCAGATGCCACGGGGACATGATGTATTGGAACTGTCTCAGCCCGGAGCCCTGGCCCACACCAACGCAGCAGCAGCACAGAGGGTACACAGAAGGCCTGGGAAATAGAAGATTCTGTTTGCTGCTGATGAACACTGAGCCAACAGAAGTTCCAACATATTCCTTGTTTTGGCTGCTCTTGGGTTTTTCTTGAATGGGTTATTAAAAAAAAAAGTAAGAAAGAAAGAAAAGAAATACACAAAACAGAAAGATCCCTTCCAATTCCAATATTCTGATTGCTGATAATTGCTGCTCCAAAAAAGACCCAAATTCTTTCTGGGAGGGGTAGGGTCAGTGGTGAGCAACACAGAGCAGCCAGAGTAAGCCAGGAGGTCCCCCTTTTTTATCTCCCCTCTTGGAGACTATTTTGGCCTCACTGGATCTTACTTCTGTGAAGGTTAGCAGCAAGAGTACAGTTGGCTACTGCTGCTGAATGCTGGAGTCAATTTGGAATCTGAGGGTCTAGGTTTGAGTCCTGACTATCACTGACTAGCTTTATGACTTCAAGCAAGGTACTTAAGCTTCTCTGAACCTGTTTCCTCATCTTCAAAATAGGAATAATAATGATATTATCAAATCAGAAGATGTCAACAGTGTTCTTTGCACACCAATGTATTTCATATAATTGTAAGCTATTACTAAGGAGCAGAAATCCCTTGGGCAGAAGGGGGGATGGAAGAGCTAGAATGGGGCTGCATTTTTAAAGGAGAACCTGAAAAGAGTCATGCTTAATTTACAAAAAACCCTTGCTAAGTAATGGTGGACTTTGAGGCATCAGGAAGGGCTATTCAGTTGTGGCGATCGGGGATTGTCTTCCTAGCATTTCTGAAATGCTTTTAGTTCACATATATAGCCCTTTTCAGTTGACATAGCACTTTAAAGTTGTTTACATAGCACTTTATATACATTATCTCATTTGAAACATACCATGGAGGGAGTCATCTATTCTTCCTACACACAATACTGCCTGTTCCTCCTTTTGGAGAATAAAGATCATTTAGGGCATTTGGGGCTGTGGAAGGTTCATGTTGCCTAGGTGAGCAATGGCCCTCATGGAGGGGTTACTGAGTCTTTTAAGTACCAAATGGAATGAATGAATCAGAGGAAACTATTAGCTATTTAGCTACATTCCCAGCCAGGATCTAGATCTGTTCTTGGACTGAGTGAAGGACACAGTGAGCCTTTGTAAAGAAAGACTAGAGTGTGTATCTAGGGGGAGAGTGGAGGGGAAGAGAAGCAGGTTGAAGGGTAAGCTCTGGCTTTTGAAATCACAGAATTTCAGATTTGGAAAAGACCCTAAAATGTATCTGCTCCAATCCCTGTGTGAAACAAGTATCCCTGGGTTTCTTTTTTAATATTTTCTATTAATGAGGAACTCATTACCTATTCAAACAACCCATTACACTTTTCGAGCCCTTAGAAGCAAAAGAGACTGAGCTTTCTAGACAATCAGTCAATCAACAGCATTAAGAGCCTCTTATGGTGCGGCAGTTATGTGGCTCAGTGGATAGCCAGCCAGGTCTGGAGTCAGGAGGTCCTGAGTTCAAATGTGGCCTCAGATGCTTCTTAGCTGTGTGAACCTAGGCCAGTCAATTAACCCCCATTGCCTAGCCTTTGGGCTCTTCTGCCTTGGAACAATACATAGGATTGGTTTTAAGACAGATTAAGGGTTATTTTTTTTTTAAAGACTACTATCTGTCAGAAAACTCTGATAAGTGCTAGAGATACAAAAAAGCAGTAAAAAACAGCCTTGATGCCAAGGAGCTCATAATTTAATGGGCAAGCCAATTAAAAAAATAAATATATGCAAAAAATGCTATATACAGGATAAAAAGGAAATAAATTACAGAGAAAAGGCATTAGAATTCAAGGAGATTGAGTGGGAAAGGCTTCCTGGAGAAGATGGGATTTTAGTTGGGACTTACAGGAAGCCAGTAGGTGGAGATAAGGAGGGAAAGAAAGGAAATGATTTAGCAAGATTAATGGACACACAGGCAACCTCTTCCCCTTTTGCCCCTCTCTCTTTTATTTACCTCCTTCCACCACTAGCGCTTCCAAAAGCCGTTGCAGCTTTCTCTCCCCTTTCTGGAAAGTCTATAAAGGACATGCTCTTGGTTGAGGTTCCAGGGTAGACACGTCATATGATATCCTTGTTAGGAAAAGACAAATGAAACTGCCTAACCCAGACCCGTCTTGTGGATAGAAGTGATTTAGGGACTTGGGATTTAGAACTGGAAAGATCTGAGAGATTCTTTTGGCCAACCCCCTTATTTTAAAAAGAAAGAAAATGGGGTCCAGAAAAGGAACATTATTTGGTCAAGGTGGTACAGACAAGTTTGGAAAATCTTGGATCTGAATGAAGGTCACAAGCTCTCAATCCTACACTCAAATTCCCATTGGCTTAGTGGTCTTGGCCTTGGATTTAGAAAGCTGTCCATAAACCAAGGCCCTAGACTTCCTCAGTTTACCCACTGAAGTCACTGCGATCATTTACATCTGCAACTATTTCATGATTAGCAAAACACACTCATTAAACTATGAGCTCCTTGAGAACAAGAACTGTCTTTTATCTTTCTTTGAATCCCCAAAACTAGGCCCATTGCCTGGCACATAGCAGGGGCTTAATAAATGTTTACTGACTGACAATATCTGCAATCTCCTTGGGCCCTCGCATGTCCCTTGAGAGATAGGACAGAAATTATCCTCGTTTTTCAGGTGAGGAAACTGAGCTCTGGATGGGGCAGGAGACTTTCCCAAGGCCACAGAATCTCAGAGTTCTATGAAAAAACTCCAAAGTCATCTAATTCAGCCCCTTAGCTAGTGCAAGAATCCTTTCTACAGTCCCTTCAATAAGCAGTCATCGGGCCTCTCTGATGAGTAATTCAGTCTGGAAGCATCTCATTCTCCCTTGGGGCAATGCTACTTGCTAGGAAGTTTTTCCTCATAGAAGGCCAAAATCAGCCTCTCTCTAACTTCTCCCTGTCAGTCCCCAGCCTGTCCTGTATGGGGCAAGGGAACCAGAGAGGTGATTCTCCTCATTGATAACCCTTCAAATATTTGCAGATCTCACTCACGTATGCTCCAAGTCATAGTTTCCTAAATAGAACCAGTTCTTCATTTGAATGAGGGACAAGGTTTCTAAAGCCCTTCTTCACCATTCTAAGCTGACTGCATCCTCCGCAGGAACCCCACTCTACCAAAGCAGAAGCATTTGTTCCAGAACAGCTTGAGAAAGTTGCCTAGGCTCACCGTCCCACAGCCAGTACTCATCCGAAATGGGATTCGAACACTCAACCCAGGGGCTGGATCTCTTCTCCACTATTCTCTGCTGCTTCTCTAGGCTGCCCTTCCTCAAACGTGGTGCCCAGGGCTAGAAACGATCCTCTAGATTTCAGAGGGCCAGTGGAGAGGGCAGTAGAAGTATAACTTCCCTCGCCCAGTTCATTAGGTTTCTATTTATGCAGCCTTAGACCTCATTAGCTTTTTCAGCAGCCCACATCTCTCCCCCATTGTATCTCGAATCTCGGGCAGCTGATTTTTCTTTTTAATTCAAGTGCAAGATTTTACATTTGTCTCTATTAGGTTCCACCTAATTAGATTAGGTCATCTGGCTAGTAAAGGGGAAGAGCAAGGATAAAGAGCGCCAGGCCTCCCGGACCCTAGTCCAACAGCAATCTTTTTCTTATCCCAGGTGACTTCTGCCCGCCCCCGGCCTATTGGGAACAGCCCCTCTCTGACCAAGAAACCCTTTTTGCTATAGTGTCTGGGGGATACAGAAGATTTAGAACTAGAGGAACTTCAGGGACCATCTCATTCAGCTCCCACATTTGAAAAATTAAGGAAACTGAGCCCCTCGAAGGAGCAGGCATCCCTGGTGGATGGCTGGGTGCCTGTATAAAGGTGAAGATGTTGGCACACTGTTAGTTTTTGGTGGTTTTCCACTGGTCCCATTTGTGCATATGTGTGAATGTGTAAGTGTGGGTGAGTGTGTGTGTGTGAATGTGTAAGTGTGGGTGAGTGTGTGCATGAGTGTGTGTATGAGTATATGGTTGTGTGTGTGAGTATGTGGTTGTGTGTGTATGAGTGTGTGGTTGTGTGTGTGTGTGTGTGCAAACATGCCTAGCCTGGTGTGAAGGTTCTGGAACAGTGTCCCTGTGGGCACAGACCTCTGGAAAAGCAGGGTACCTGCACGTATTTGTGTGAGTGTATGTGTGTGCCTGAGTGTGTGTGTACCCAAGTGCATGTGTGAGTGTGTGTGCACGTGTGCCTAGCCCGGTGTGAAGGTTCTGGAACAGTGTCCCTGTGGGCACAGACCTCTGGAAAAGTTGGGTACCTGCACATATTTGTGTGAGTGTGTGTGTGTGAGTGTGTGTGCCCAAGTGTGTGTGTGAGTGTGTGTGCACGCATGCCTAGCCTGGTTTGAAGGTTCTGGAACAGTGTCCCTGTGGGCATAAACCTCTGGAAAAGCTGGGTACCTGCACGTATCTGTGTGGAGTGTCCCTGTGTGTGTCCACTGGCTCGGGGGCCAGGAATGTTGCGTTTTGTGGGAAGCAAGCTCTCCCAGGGGTGCTGCAAGAAGAGCTTATGCGGGGGTGCGGGGAGAGGGCGTGCACTCGGCTTGCTCGCAGTCTGTGGGTCCCAGATTGCAGGGGGAGTTGGCAGTAGTGTCAGCTGTGTGTTGCGAGGGCTCTATCGATTGTCAGTGTATCTCAGCCTGTGTGGGGGTGGCTGAGGGGGCGCCCGAGCCACGCTGCATGCGCCAAAGCCCAGTCTGGGAGGAAACTTGACTTTCCTTCCCTTTCTGGAAGAGTGGCTCAGGCTGACTTAGAATCCCAGAACCTGGAGGACTCAAATGCCAGAGTCCAGAGGAACCTTAGAACAAAGAGTGTCAGAGATGGGAGGGACTAGCAAGTCTGACCCAGAAGGGACCTCACAATGCCGGGCAGTCTCAGGCCCTTTCTGCACCCCTTTGCCCCACTCCCCTGTACCCTTCTGTCACCTCCCTCAGGGTTCTACCAGGTGCTCACAACCTGTCCTGTTCCAGGAAGAAAGCTTCTTATACATCCTTGTTGGATGTAGTTGGAAATTGAGTGTGTTCCTCTTTCCCTCACTCCATCCCTCCCTCCTCCCTAAGATTATTTGCCTAGTGAAAGCAGAATCTTGGGATAATAATATTGAACTCAATAGGGGGCGGGGGGGTGGTGGTAAAAAAAGATCTAAAAGGGTTATTGAAAGCCAAGAATTCAGAGCTGGGTCTGGAAGGGAGGAGGGAAGAGGCTCTGCTATCCTTTCCATCAATGGTGATAAGCCCGGAGGACATTCATCAGTGCCCAAGGCGGCCCATAGCACCCCCTTCTCATATCACCAAGCCTTTCTGTGAGAAAGATGGATTATTATCATGTACTGATTATTAAATCCCATAATGTCATGAGACTGGTCTAAGGACTAAAAATAAAATATTAATGCCTTATTATTGCTTCATTTTATCATCAAAACATCTTTGTCAGGAAGATGTATTCTCATTCTTATCATCAATATTATTTCCATTTTACAGATATAAAACCTCAGGCCCAGGGAATGCAAATGATATTAAAGGGCACACAGTAAGTCAGAGGGAGAGGTGGGATTACAACTCAGGAAAAGGGAAGCTCCTTGAGGCTAGGAACTGGCTTCTTTTTTCATCTTTGTACACAGAAGACACTTAAAATGTTTCTTTCTTTTTTTTTTTTAAACCCTTAACTTCTATGCATTGGCTCATAGGTGGAAGAGTGGTAAGGATGGGCAATGGGGGTCAAGTGACTTGCCCAGGGTCACACAACTGGGAAGCGTCTGAGGCCGGATTTGAACCTAGCTCTCAATCCACTGAGCTACCCAGCTGTCCCTTTAAATGTTTCTTGAACTGAACTGCACCTAGATCTTTAGGCTTCCAGGAACCTTCTAAAAGACCACACACACACACACACACACACACACACACACACACACACACACACACACACACACACGGGAAGCTGGCCAGGGCATTCTGCTGAAGGTTTTTTTTCCTGTGGGTTGAGGAAGGTGGGCAGTATGCAGGCTCTGAGTAAGAAGACACCTCCATAAGGAGCTAAAAGTCTTTGTTTTGCTCTTTCACACCTTCCCAGCTGAGGCGGCCCCTGCAAATATCCAGCTCGTTTTAACCCTCTTCCTCCCCCCAAGTCAGTCAATCTTCAATCTCGTTTCCAGAAAGAAAAGTGTGGGTTGCATTCTCTCTCTCTCTCTCTCTCTCTCTCTCTCTCTCTCTCTCTCTCTCTCTCTCTCTCTCTCTCT